>NW_027076043.1:0-15000 GCF_963932015.1 Anas acuta | reverse complement strand
GGTAAGGGTTAGGGTTAGGTTTAGGTTTAGGGTTAGGGTTAGGGTTAGGGTTAGGTTAGGTTAGGGTTAGGGTTAGGGTTAGGTTAAGGTTAGGGAAAGTATTAGGATTAGGATTAGGATTAGGATTAGGATTAGGATTAGGATTAGGATTAGGATTAGGATTAGGATTAGGATTAGGATTAGGATTAGGATTAGGATTAGGATTAGGATTAGGATTAGGATGAGGATTTGCCTGTTCGGAAAGAGCGAACACGACGGGCCCAGTTTCATGTGGGGCTGCGTAAAGGCTCCCCTGGGGAGTTCTCTTGTACCCAAAGCCTTCCTTTGGGGCACTTTTGGATGGGCGAAAAGGGCTCGCAACGCATTTCCTGAGGCCTGATTTTTCAGTCGTCTTCGATGCCGACAAGGGCTATGTTTAGGGATGCTCGGAAACAGCGAACCCGGAGGGTCCAGTTGCATGTGGGGCTGCGTAAAGGCTCCCCTGGGGAGTTCTCTTGTACCCAAAGCCTTCCTTTGGGGGCACTTTTGGATGGGCGAAAAGGGCTCGCAACGCATTTCCTGGGGCCTGATTTTTCACTCGTCTTCGATGACGGCTAGGGCTACGTTTAGGGATGCTCGGAAACAGCGAACCCGGAGGGTCCAGTTGCATGTGGGGCTGCGTAAAGGCTCCCCTGGGGAGTTCTCTTGTACTCAAAGCCTTCCTTTGGGGGCACTTTTGGATGGGCGAAAAGGGCTCGCAACGCATTTCCTGGGGCCTGATTTTTCAGTCGTCTTCGATGCCGGCTAGGGCTATGTTTAGGGATGCTCGGAAACAGCGAACCCGGAGGGTCCAGTTGCATGTGGGGCTGCGTAAAGGCTCCCCTGGGGAGTTCTCTTGTACCCAAAGCCTTCCTTTGGGGGCACTTTTGGATGGGCGAAAAGGGTTCGCAACGCATTTCCTGGGGCCTGATTTTTCAGTCTTCTCCCATGCCGGCTAGGGCTATGTTTAGGGATGCTCGGAAACAGCGAACCCGGAGGGTCCAGTTGCATGTGGGGCTGCGTAAAGGCTCCCCTGGGGAGTTCACTTGTACCCAAAGCCTTCCTTTGGGGGCACTTTTGGATGGTCCAAAGGGGCTCGCAACGCATTTCCTGGGGCCTGATTTTTCAGTCGTCTCCGATGACGGCTAGGGCTACGTTTAGGTTTGCTCAGGAACAGCGAACCCGGAGGGTCCAGTTGCATGTGGGGCTGCATAAAGGCTCCCCTGGGGAGTTCACTTGTACCCAAAGCCTTCCTTTGGGGGCACTTTTGGATGGGCAAAAAGGGCTCGCAACGCATTTCCTGGGGCCTGATTTTTCAGTCTTCTCCCATGCCGGCTAGGGCTACGTTTAGGGATGCTCAGAAACAGCGAACCCGGAGGGTCCAGTTGCATGTGGGGCTGCGTAAAGGCTCCCCTGGGGAGTTCACTTGTACCCAAAGCCTTTCTTTGGGGACAATTTTGGATGGGCAAAAAGGGCTCGCAACGCATTTCCGGGGGCCTGATTTTTCAGTCTTCTCCCATGCCGGCTAGGGCTATGTTTAGGGATGCTCGGAAACAGCGAACCCGGAGGGTCCAGTTGCATGTGGGGCTGCGTAAAGGCTCCCCTGGGGAGTTCTCTTGTACCCAAAGCCTTCCTTTGGGGGCACTTTTGGATGGTCCAAAGGGGCTCGCAACGCATTTCCTGGGGCCTGATTTTTCAGTCGTCTCCGATGACGGCTAGGGCTACGTTTAGGGATGCTCGGAAACAGCGAACCCGGAGGGTCCAGTTGCATGTGGGGCTGCGTAAAGGCTCCCCTGGGGAGTTCTCTTGTACCCAAAGCCTTCCTTTGGGGGCACTTTTGGATGGGCGAAAAGGGCTCGCAACGCATTTCCTGGGGCCTGATTTTTCAGTCTTCTCCCATGCCGGCTAGGGCTATGTTTAGGGATGCTCGGAAACAGCGAACCCGGAGGGTCCAGTTGCATGTGGGGCTGCGTAAAGGCTCCCCTGGGGAGTTCTCTTGTACCCAAAGCCTTCCTTTGGGGGCACTTTTGGATGGGCGAAAAGGGGCTCGCAACGCATTTCCTGGGGCCTGATTTTTCACTCGTCTTCGATGCCGGCTAGGGCTATGTTTAGGGATGCTCGGAAACAGCCAACACGGAGGGTCCAGTTGAATGTGGGGCTGCGTAAAGGCTCCCCTGGGGAGTTCACTTGTGCCCAAAGCCTTCCTTTGGGGGCACTTTTGGATGGGCGAAAAGGGCTCGGAACGCATTTCCTGGGGCCTGATTTTTCACTCATCTCCGATGACGGCTAGGGCTACGTTTAGGTTTGCTCAGGAACAGCGAACCCGGAGGGTCCAGTTGCATGTGGGGCTGCGTAAAGGCTCCCCTGGGGAGTTCTCTTGTACCCAAAGCCTTCCTTTGGGGGCACTTTTGGATGGTCCAAAGGGGCTCGCAACGCATTTCCTGGGGCCTGATTTTTCAGTCGTCTCCGTTGACGGCTAGGGCTACGTTTAGGTTTGCTCAGGAACAGCGAACCCGGAGGGTCCAGTTGCATGTGGGGCTGCGTAAAGGCTCCCCTGGGGAGTTCACTTGTACCCAAAGCCTTCCTTTGGGGGCACTTTTGGATGGTCCAAAGGGGCTCGCAACGCATTTCCTGGGGCCTGATTTTTCAGTCGTCTCCGTTGACGGCTAGGGCTACGTTTAGGTTTGCTCGGAAACAGCGAACCCGGAGGGTCCAGTTGCATGTGGGGCTGCGTAAAGGCTCCCCTGGGGAGTTCTCTTGTACCCAAAGCCTTCCTTTGGGGGCACTTTTGGATGGGCGAAAAGGGCTCGCAACGCATTTCCTGGGGCCTGATTTTTCAGTCTTCTCCCATGCCGGCTAGGGCTATGTTTAGGGATGCTTGGAAACAGCGAACCCGGAGGGTCCAGTTGCATGTGGGGCTGCGTAAAGGCTCCCCTGGGGAGTTCTCTTGTACCCAAAGCCTTCCTTTGGGGGCACTTTTGGATGGTCCAAAGGGGCTCGCAACGCATTTCCTGGGGCCTGATTTTTCACTCGTCTTCGATGCTGGCTAGGGCTACGTTTAGGGATGCTCGGAAACAGCGAACCCGGAGGGTCCAGTTGCATGTGGGGCTGCGTAAAGGCTCCCCTGGGGAGTTCTCTTGTACCCAAAGCCTTCCTTTGGTGACACTTTTAGATGGTCCAAAGGGGCTTGCAACGCTTTTTCTGGGGCCCGGTTTTTTAATCTTCTCCCATGCCGGCTATGGTTATTTTTAGGGTTGCTAGGAAAAATCGAACCCGGAGGGTCCAGTTGCATGTGGGGCTGTGTAAAGGCTCCCCTGGGGAGTTCTCTTGTACCCAAAGCCTTCCTTTGGGGGCACTTTTGGATGGGCGAAAAGGGCTCGCAACGCATTTCCTGAGGCCTGATTTTTCAGTCGTCTTCGATGCCGACTAGGGCTATGTTTAGGGATACTCGGAAAGAGCGAACCCGGAGGGTCCAGTTGCATGTGGGGCTGCGTAAAGGCTCCCCTGGGGAGTTCACTTGTACCCAAAGCCTTCCTTTGGGGGCACTTTTGGATGGTCCAAAGGGGTTCGCAACGCATTTCCGGGGGCCTGATTTTTCACTCATCTCCGATGACGGCTAGGGCTACGTTTAGGTTTGCTCAGGAACAGCGAACCCGGAGGGTCCAGTTGCATGTGGGGCTGCGTAAAGGCTCCCCTGGGGAGTTCACTTGTACCCAAAGCTTTCCTTTGGGGGCACTTTTGGATGGTCCAAAGGGGCTCGCAACGCATTTCCTGGGGCCTGATTTTTCAGTCGTCTCCGTTGACGGCTAGGGCTACGTTTAGGTTTGCTCAGGAACAGCGAACCCGGAGGGTCCAGTTGCATGTGGGGCTGCGTAAAGGCTCCCCTGGGGAGTTCACTTGTACCCAAAGCCTTCCTTTGGGGGCACTTTTGGATGGTCCAAAGGGGCTCGCAACGCATTTCCTGGGGCCTGATTTTTCAGTCGTCTCCGTTGACGGCTAGGGCTACGTTTAGGTTTGCTCAGGAACAGCGAACCCGGAGGGTCCAGTTGCATGTGGGGCTGCGTAAAGGCTCCCCTGGGGAGTTCTCTTGTACCCAAAGCCTTCCTTTGGGGGCACTTTTGGATGGGCGAAAAGGGCTCGCAACGCATTTCCTGGGGCCTGATTTTTCAGTCTTCTCCCATGCCGGCTAGGGCTATGTTTAGGGATGCTCGGAAACAGCGAACCCGGAGGGTCCAGTTGCATGTGGGGCTGCGTAAAGGCTCCCCTGGGGAGTTCTCTTGTACCCAAAGCCTTCCTTTGGGGGCACTTTTGGATGGTCCAAAGGGGCTCGCAACGCATTTCCTGGGGCCTGATTTTTCACTCGTCTTCGATGCTGGCTAGGGCTACGTTTAGGGATGCTCGGAAACAGCGAACCCGGAGGGTCCAGTTGCATGTGGGGCTGCGTAAAGGCTCCCCTGGGGAGTTCTCTTGTACCCAAAGCCTTCCTTTGGTGACACTTTTAGATGGTCCAAAGGGGCTTGCAACGCTTTTTCTGGGGCCCGGTTTTTCAGTCTTCTCCCATGCCGGCTATGGTTATTTTTAGGGTTGCTAGGAAAAATCGAACCCGGAGGGTCCAGTTGCATGTGGGGCTGTGTAAAGGCTCCCCTGGGGAGTTCTCTTGTACCCAAAGCCTTCCTTTGGGGGCACTTTTGGATGGGCGAAAAGGGCTCGCAACGCATTTCCTGAGGCCTGATTTTTCAGTCGTCTTCGATGCCGACTAGGGCTATGTTTAGGGATACTCGGAAAGAGCGAACCCGGAGGGTCCAGTTGCATGTGGGGCTGCGTAAAGGCTCCCCTGGGGAGTTCTCTTGTACCCAAAGCCTTCCTTTGGGGGCACTTTTGGATGGGCGAAAAGGGGCTCGCAACGCATTTCCTGGGGCCTGATTTTTCACTCGTCTTCGATGCCGGCTAGGGCTATGTTTAGGGATGCTCGGAAACAGCGAACACGGAGGGTCCAGTTGCATGTGGGGCTGCGTAAAGGCTCCCCTGGGGAGTTCACTTGTGCCCAAAGCCTTCCTTTGGGGGCACTTTTGGATGGGCGAAAAGGGCTCGGAACGCATTTCCTGGGGCCTGATTTTTCAGTCGTCTCCGATGACGGCTAGGGCTACGTTTAGGTTTGCTCAGGAACAGCGAACCCGGAGGGTCCAGTTGCATGTGGGGCTGCGTAAAGGCTCCCCTGGGGAGTTCACTTGTACCCAAAGCCTTCCTTTGGGGGCACTTTTGGATGGTCCAAAGGGGCTCGCAACGCATTTCCTGGGGCCTGATTTTTCAGTCGTCTCCGTTGACGGCTAGGGCTACGTTTAGGTTTGCTCAGGAACAGCGAACCCGGAGCGTCCAGTTGCATGTGGGGCTGCGTAAAGGCTCCCCTGGGGAGTTCACTTGTACCCAAAGCCTTCCTTTGGGGGCACTTTTGGATGGTCCAAAGGGGCTCGCAACGCATTTCCTGGGGCCTGATTTTTCAGTCGTCTCCGTTGACGGCTAGGGCTACGTTTAGGTTTGCTCGGAAACAGCGAACCCGGAGGGTCCAGTTGCATGTGGGGCTGCGTAAAGGCTCCCCTGGGGAGTTCTCTTGTACCCAAAGCCTTCCTTTGGGGGCACTTTTGGATGGTCCAAAGGGGCTCGCAACGCATTTCCTGGGGCCTGATTTTTCAGTCGTCTTCGATGACGGCTAGGGCTACGTTTAGGTTTGCTCAGGAACAGCGAACCCGGAGGGTCCAGTTGCATGTGGGGCTGCGTAAAGGCTCCCCTGGGGAGTTCTCTTGTACCCAAAGCCTTCCTTTGGGGGCACTTTTGGATGGGCAAAAAGGGCTCGGAACGCATTTCCTGGGGCCTGATTTTTCAGTCTTCTTCGATGCCGGCTAGGGCTACGTTTAGGGATGCTCGGAAACAGCGAACCCGGAGGGTCCAGTTGCATGTGGGGCTGCGTAAAGGCTCCCCTGGGGAGTTCACTTGTACCCAAAGCCTTCCTTTGGGGGCACTTTTGGATGGTCCAAAGGGGCTCGCAACGCATTTCCTGGGGCCTGATTTTTCAGTCGTCTCCGATGACGGCTAGGGCTACGTTTAGGTTTGCTCAGGAACAGCGAACCCGGAGGGTCCAGTTGCATGTGGGGCTGCGTAAAGGCTCCCCTGGGGAGTTCACTTGTACCCAAAGCCTTCCTTTGGGGACACTTTTGGATGGGCGAAAAGGGCTCGCAACGCATTTCCTGGGGCCTGATTTTTCAGTCGTCTCCCATGCCGGCTAGGGCTATGTTTAGGGATGCTCGGAAACAGCGAACCCGGAGGGTCCAGTTGCATGTGGGGCTGCGTAAAGGCTCCCCTGGGGAGTTCTCTTGTACCCAAAGCCTTCCTTTGGGGGCACTTTTGGATGGGCGAAAAGGGCTCGCAACGCATTTCCTGGGGCCTGATTTTTCAGTCGTCTTCGATGCCGCCTAGGGCTATGTTTAGGGATGCTCGGAAACAGCGAACCCGGAGGGTCCAGTTGCATGTGGGGCTGCGTAAAGGCTCCCCTGGGGAGTTCACTTGTACCCAAAGCCTTCCTTTGGGGGCACTTTTGGATGGTCCAAAGGGGCTCGTAACGCATTTCCTGGGGCCTGATTTTTCAGTCGTCTCCGTTGACGGCTAGGGCTACGTTTAGGTTTGCTCAGGAACAGCGAACCCGGAGGGTCCAGTTGCATGTGGGGCTGCGTAAAGGCTCCCCTGGGGAGTTCTCTTGTACCCAAAGCCTTCCTTTGGGGACACTTTTGGATGGGCGAAAAGGACTCGCAACGCATTTCCTGGGGCCTGATTTTTCAGTCTTCTCCCATGCCGGCTAGGGCTATGTTTAGGGATGCTCGGAAACAGCGAACCCGGAGGGTCCAGTTGCATGTGGGGCTGCGTAAAGGCTCCCCTGGGGAGTTCTCTTGTACCCAAAGCCTTCCTTTGGGGGCACTTTTGGATGGTCCAAAGGGGCTCGCAACGCATTTCCTGGGGCCTGATTTTTAACTCGTCTCCGATGACGGCTAGGGCTACGTTTAGGGATGCTCGGAAACAGCGAACCCGGAGGGTCCAGTTGCATGTGGGGCTGCGTAAAGGCTCCCCTGGGGAGTTCTCTTGTACCCAAAGCCTTCCTTTGGTGACACTTTTAGATGGTCCAAAGGGGCTTGCAACGCTTTTTCTGGGGCCCGGTTTTTCAGTCTTCTCCCATGCCGGCTATGGTTATTTTTAGGGTTGCTAGGAAAAATCGAACCCGGAGGGTCCAGTTGCATGTGGGGCTGCGTAAAGGCTCCCCTGGGGAGTTCTCTTGTACCCAAAGCCTTCCTTTGGGGGCACTTTTGGATGGTCCAAAGGGGCTCGCAACGCATTTCCTGGGGCCTGATTTTTCACTCATCTCCGATGACGGCTAGGGCTACGTTTAGGTTTGCTCAGGAACAGCGAACCCGGAGGGTCCAGTTGCATGTGGGGCTGTGTAAAGGCTCCCCTGGGGAGTTCACTTGTACCCAAAGCCTTCCTTTGGGGGCACTTTTGGATGGGCAAAAAGGGCTCGGAACGCATTTCCTGGGGCCTGATTTTTCAGTCGTCTCCGATGACGGCTAGGGCTACGTTTAGGTTTGCTCAGGAACAGCGAACCCGGAGGGTCCAGTTGCATGTGGGGCTGCGTAAAGGCTCCCCTGGGGAGTTCTCTTGTACCCAAAGCCTTCCTTTGGGGGCACTTTTGGATGGTCCAAAGGGGTTCGCAACGCATTTCGGGGGGCCCGATTTTTCACTCATCTACGATGACGGCTAGGGCTACGTTTAGGTTTGCTCAGGAACAGCGAACCCGGAGGGTCCAGTTGCATGTGGGGCTGCGTAAAGGCTCCCCTGGGGAGTTCACTTGTACCCAAAGCCTTCCTTTGGGGGCACTTCTGGATGGTCCAAAGGGGCTCGCAAAGCATTTCCTGGGGCCTGATTTTTCAGTCGTCTCCGTTGACGGCTAGGGCTACGTTTAGGTTTGCTCAGGAACAGCGAACCCGGAGGGTCCAGTTGCATGTGGGGCTGCGTAAAGGCTCCCCTGGGGAGTTCTCTTGTACCCAAAGCCTTCCTTTGGGGGCACTTTTGGATGGGCGAAAAGGGCTCGCAACGCATTTCCTGGGGCCTTATTTTTCAGTCTTCTCCCATGCCGGCTAGGGCTATGTTTAGGGATGCTCGGAAACAGCGAACCCGGAGGGTCCAGTTGCATGTGGGGCTGCGTAAAGGCTCCCCTGGGGAGTTCTCTTGTACCCAAAGCCTTCCTTTGGGGGCACTTTTGGATGGTCCAAAGGGGCTCGCAAC
The DNA here is from genome assembly GCF_963932015.1 of Anas acuta. Taxonomy (NCBI): domain Eukaryota; kingdom Metazoa; phylum Chordata; class Aves; order Anseriformes; family Anatidae; genus Anas; species Anas acuta. Next base: position 6,657 of record NW_027076043.1, on the reverse strand, counting down.
GCATTTCCTGGGGCCTGATTTTTCAGTCGTCTCCGATGACGGCTAGGGCTACATTTAGGGATGCTCGGAAACAGCGAACCCGGAGGGTCCAGTTGCATGTGGGGCTGCGTAAAGGCTCCCCTGGGGAGTTCTCTTGTACCCAAAGCCTTCCTTTGGGGGCACTTTTGGATGGTCCAAAGGGGCTTGCAACACATTTCCTGAGGCCTGATTTTTCAGTCGTCTTCGATGCCGACTAGGGCTATGTTTAGGGATACTCGGAAAGAGCGAACCCGGAGGGTCCAGTTGCATGTGGGGCTGCGTAAAGGCTCCCCTGGGGAGTTCACTTGTACCCAAAGCCTTCCTTTGGGGGCACTTTTGGATGGTCCAAAGGGGTTCGCAACGCATTTCCGGGGGCCTGATTTTTCACTCATCTCCGATGACGGCTAGGTCTACGTTTAGGTTTGCTCAGGAACAGCGAACCCGGAGGGTCCAGTTGCATGTGGGGCTGCGTAAAGGCTCCCCTGGGGAGTTCACTTGTACCCAAAGCTTTCCTTTGGGGGCACTTTTGGATGGTCCAAAGGGGCTCGCAACGCATTTCCTGGGGCCTGATTTTTCAGTCTTCTCCCATGCCGCCTAGGGCTATGTTTAGGGTTGCTCGGAAACAGCGAACCCGGAGGGTCCAGTTGCATGTGGGGCTGCGTAAAGGCTCCCCTGGGGAGTTCTCTTGTACCCAAAGCCTTCCTTTGGGGGCACTTTTGGATGGGCGAAAAGGGGCTCGCAACGCATTTCCTGAGGCCTGATTTTTCACTCGTCTTCGATGCCGGCTAGGGCTATGTTTAGGGATGCTCGGAAACAGCGAACCCGGAGGGTCCAGTTGCATGTGGGGCTGCGTAAAGGCTCCCCTGGGGAGTTCACTTGTACCCAAAGCCTTCCTTTGGGGGCACTTTTGGATGGGCAAAAGGGCTCGGAACGCATTTCCTGGGGCCTGATTTTTCAGTCGTCTCCGATGACGGCTAGGGCTACGTTTAGGTTTGCTCAGGAACAGCGAACCCGGAGGGTCCAGTTGCATGTGGGGCTGCGTAAAGGCTCCCCTGGGGAGTTCTCTTGTACCCAAAGCCTTCCTTTGGGGGCACTTTTGGATGGTCCAAAGGGGCTCGCAACGCATATCCTGTTGCCTGATTTTTCAGTCGTCTCCGATGACGGCTAGGGCTACGTTTAGGTTTGCTCAGGAACAGCGAACCCGGAGGGTCCAGTTGCATGTGGGGCTGCGTAAAGGCTCCCCTGGGGAGTTCTCTTGTACCCAAAGCCTTCCTTTGGGGGCACTTTTGGATGGTCCAAAGGGGCTCGCAACGCATTTCCTGGGGCCTGATTTTTCAGTCGTCTCCGTTGACGGCTAGGGCTACGTTTAGGTTTGCTCGGAAACAGCGAACCCGGAGGGTCCAGTTGCATGTGGGGCTGCGTAAAGGCTCCCCTGGGGAGTTCTCTTGTACCCAAAGCCTTCCTTTGGGGGCACTTTTGGATGGTCCAAAGGGGCTCACAACGCATTTCCTGGGGCCTGATTTTTCAGTCGTCTCCGATGACGGCTAGGGCTACGTTTAGGTTTGCTCGGAAACAGCGAACCCGGAGGGTCCAGTTGCATGTGGGGCTGCGTAAAGGCTCCCCTGGGGAGTTCTCTTGTACCCAAAGCCTTCCTTTGGGGGCACTTTTGGATGGTCCAAAGGGGCTCGCAACGCATTTCCTGGGGCCTGATTTTTCAGTCGTCTCCGATGACGGCTAGGGCTACGTTTAGGTTTGCTCAGGAACAGCGAACCCGGAGGGTCCAGTTGCATGTGGGGCTGCGTAAAGGCTCCCCTGGGGAGTTCTCTTGTACCCAAAGCCTTCCTTTGGGGGCACTTTTGGATGGGCGAAAAGGGCTCGCAACGCATTTCCTGGGGCCTGATTTTTCAGTCGTCTCCCATGCCGCCTAGGGCTATGTTTAGGGTTGCTCGGAAACAGCGAACCCGGAGGGTCCAGTTGCATGTGGGGCTGCGTAAAGGCTCCCCTGGGGAGTTCTCTTGTACCCAAAGCCTTCCTTTGGGGGCACTTTTGGATGGGCGAAAAGGGGCTCGCAACGCATTTCCTGGGGCCTGATTTTTCACTCGTCTTCGATGCCGGCTAGGGTTATGTTTAGGGATGCTCGGAAACAGCGAACCCGGAGGGTCCAGTTGCATGTGGGGCTGCGTAAAGGCTCCCCTGGGGAGTTCACTTGTACCCAAAGCCTTCCTTTGGGGGCACTTTTGGATGGGCAAAAAGGGCTCGGAACGCATTTCCTGGGGCCTGATTTTTCAGTCGTCTCCGATGACGGCTAGGGCTACGTTTAGGTTTGCTCAGGAACAGCGAACCCGGAGGGTCCAGTTGCATGTGGGGCTGCGTAAAGGCTCCCCTGGGGAGTTCTCTTGTACCCAAAGCCTTCCTTTGGGGGCACTTTTGGATGGTCCAAAGGGGCTCGCAACGCATTTCCTGGGGCCTGATTTTTCAGTCGTCTCCGATGACGGCTAGGGCTACGTTTAGGTTTGCTCAGGAACAGCGAACCCGGAGGGTCCAGTTGCATGTGGGGCTGCGTAAAGGCTCCCCTGGGGAGTTCACTTGTACCCAAAGCCTTCCTTTGGGGGCACTTTTGGATGGTCCAAAGGGGCTCGCAACGCATTTCCTGGGGCCTGATTTTTCAGTCGTCTCCGTTGACGGCTAGGGCTACGTTTAGGTTTGCTCGGAAACAGCGAACCCGGAGGGTCCAGTTGCATGTGGGGCTGCGTAAAGGCTCCCCTGGGGAGTTCTCTTGTACCCAAAGCCTTCCTTTGGGGGCACTTTTGGATGGTCCAAAGGGGCTCGCAACGCATTTCCTGGGGCCTGATTTTTCAGTCGTCTCCGTTGACGGCTAGGGCTACGTTTAGGTTTGCTCGGAAACAGCGAACCCGGAGGGTCCAGTTGCATGTGGGGCTGCGTAAAGGCTCCCCTGGGGAGTTCTCTTGTACCCAAAGCCTTCCTTTGGGGGCACTTTTGGATGGTCCAAAGGGGTTCGCAACGCATTTCCGGGGGCCTGATTTTTCACTCATCTCCGATGACGGCTAGGGCTACGTTTAGGTTTGCTCAGGAACAGCGAACCCGGAGGGTCCAGTTGCATGTGGGGCTGCGTAAAGGCTCCCCTGGGGAGTTCTCTTGTACCCAAAGCCTTCCTTTGGGGACACTTTTGGATGGGCGAAAAGGACTCGCAACGCATTTCCTGGGGCCTGATTTTTCAGTCTTCTCCCATGCCGGCTAGGGCTATGTTTAGGGATGCTCGGAAACAGCGAACCCGGAGGGTCCAGTTGCATGTGGGGCTGCGTAAAGGCTCCCCTGGGGAGTTCACTTGTACCCAAAGCCTTCCTTTGGGGGCACTTTTGGATGGTCCAAAGGGGCTCGCAACGCATTTCCTGGGGCCTGATTTTTCAGTCGTCTCCGTTGACGGCTAGGGCTACGTTTAGGTTTGCTCGGAAACAGCGAACCCGGAGGGTCCAGTTGCATGTGGGGCTGCGTAAAGGCTCCCCTGGGGAGTTCTCTTGTACCCAAAGCCTTCCTTTGGGGGCACTTTTGGATGGTCCAAAGGGGCTCGCAACGCATTTCCTGGGGCCTGATTTTTCAGTCGTCTCCGATGACGGCTAGGGCTACGTTTAGGTTTGCTCAGGAACAGCGAACCCGGAGGGTCCAGTTGCATGTGGGGCTGCGTAAAGGCTCCCCTGGGGAGTTCTCTTGTACCCAAAGCCTTCCTTTGGGGGCACTTTTGGATGGGCGAAAAGGGCTCGCAACGCATTTCCTGGGGCCTGATTTTTCAGTCGTCTCCCATGCCGCCTAGGGCTATGTTTAGGGATGCTCGGAAACAGCGAACCCGGAGGGTCCAGTTGCATGTGGGGCTGCGTAAAGGCTCCCCTGGGGAGTTCACTTGTACCCAAAGCCTTCCTTTGGGGGCACTTTTGGATGGGCAAAAAGGGCTCGGAACGCATTTCCTGGGGCCTGATTTTTCAGTCGTGTCCGATGACGGCTAGGGCTACGTTTAGGTTTGCTCAGGAACAGCGAACCCGGAGGGTCCAGTTGCATGTGGGGCTGCGTAAAGGCTCCCCTGGGGAGTTCTCTTGTACCCAAAGCCTTCCTTTGGGGGCACTTTTGGATGGTCCAAAGGGGCTCGCAACGCATTTCCTGGGGCCTGATTTTTCAGTCGTCTCCGATGACGGCTAGGGCTACGTTTAGGTTTGCTCAGGAACAGCGAACCCGGAGGGTCCAGTTGCATGTGGGGCTGCATAAAGGCTCCCCTGGGGAGTTCACTTGTACCCAAAGCCTTCCTTTGGGGGCACTTTTGGATGGTCCAAAGGGGCTCGCAACGCATTTCCTGGGGCCTGATTTTTCAGTCGTCTCCGTTGACGGCTAGGGCTACGTTTAGGTTTGCTCGGAAACAGCGAACCCGGAGGGTCCAGTTGCATGTGGGGCTGCGTAAAGGCTCCCCTGGGGAGTTCTCTTGTACCCAAAGCCTTCCTTTGGGGGCACTTTTGGATGGTCCAAAGGGGCTCGCAACGCATTTCCTGGGGCCTGATTTTTCAGTCGTCTCCGTTGACGGCTAGGGCTACGTTTAGGTTTGCTCGGAAACAGCGAACCCGGAGGGTCCAGTTGCATGTGGGGCTGCGTAAAGGCTCCCCTGGGGAGTTCTCTTGTACCCAAAGCCTTCCTTTGGGGGCACTTTTGGATGGTCCAAAGGGGTTCGCAACGCATTTCCGGGGGCCTGATTTTTCACTCATCTCCGATGACGGCTAGGGCTACGTTTAGGTTTGCTCAGGAACAGCGAACCCGGAGGGTCCAGTTGCATGTGGGGCTGCGTAAAGGCTCCCCTGGGGAGTTCTCTTGTACCCAAAGCCTTCCTTTGGGGACACTTTTGGATGGGCGAAAAGGACTCGCAACGCATTTCCTGGGGCCTGATTTTTCAGTCTTCTCCCATGCCGGCTAGGGCTACGTTTAGGGATGCTCGGAAACAGCGAACCCGGAGGGTCCAGTTGCATGTGGGGCTGCGTAAAGGCTCCCCTGGGGAGTTCACTTGTACCCAAAGCCTTCCTTTGGGGGCACTTTTGGATGGTCCAAAGGGGTTCGCAACGCATTTCCGGGGGCCTGATTTTTCACTCATCTACGATGACGGCTAGGGCTACGTTTAGGTTTGCTCAGGAACAGCGAACCCGGAGGGTCCAGTTGCATGTGGGGCTGCGTAAAGGCTCCCCTGGGGAGTTCTCTTGTACCCAAAGCCTTCCTTTGGGGGCACTTTTGGATGGTCCAAAGGGGCTCGCAACGCATTTCCTGGGGCCTGATTTTTCAGTCGTCTCCGTTGACGGCTAGGGCTACGTTTAGGTTTGCTCAGGAACAGCGAACCCGGAGGGTCCAGTTGCATGTGGGGCTGCGTAAAGGCTCCCCTGGGGAGTTCTCTTGTACCCAAAGCCTTCCTTTGGGGGCACTTTTGGATGGGCGAAAAGGACTCGCAACGCATTTCCTGGGGCCTGATTTTTCAGTCTTCTCCCATGCCGGCTAGGGCTATGTTTAGGGATGCTCGGAAACAGCGATCCCGGAGGGTCCAGTTGCATGTGGGGCTGCGTAAAGGCTCCCCTGGGGAGTTCACTTGTACCCAAAGCCTTCCTTTGGGGGCACTTTTGGATGGTCCAAAGGGGCTCGCAACGCATTTCCTGGGGCCTGATTTTTCAGTCGTCTCCGATGACGGCTAGGGCTACGTTTAGGTTTGCTCAGGAACAGCGAACCCGGAGGGTCCAGTTGCATGTGGGGCTGCGTAAAGGCTCCCCTGGGGAGTTCTCTTGTACCCAAAGCCTTCCTTTGGGGACACTTTTGGATGGGCGAAAAGGGCTCGCAACGCATTTCCTGGGGCCTGATTTTTCAGTCGTCTCCGATGACGGCTAGGGTTACGTTTAGGTTTGCTCAGGAACAGCGAACCCGGAGGGTCCAGTTGCATGTGGGGCTGCGTAAAGGCTCCCCTGGGGAGTTCTCTTGTACCCAAAGCCTTCCTTTGGGGGCACTTTTGGATGGGCGAAAAGGGCTCGCAACGCATTTCCTGAGGCCTGATTTTTCAGTCGTCTTCGATGCCGACTAGGGTTATGTTTAGGGATGCTCGGAAACAGCGAACCCGGAGGGTCCAGTTGCATGTGGGGCTGCGTAAAGGCTCCCCTGGGGAGTTCACTTGTACCCAAAGCCTTCCTTTGGGGGCACTTTTGGATGGTCCAAAGGGGTTCGCAACGCATTTCCGGGGGCCTGATTTTTCACTCATCTACGATGACGGCTAGGGTTACGTTTAGGTTTGCTCAGGAACAGCGAACCCGGAGGGTCCAGTTGCATGTGGGGCTGCGTAAAGGCTCCCCTGGGGAGTTCTCTTGTACCCAAAGCCTTCCTTTGGGGGCACTTTTGGATGGTCCAAAGGGGCTCGCAACGCATTTCCTGGGGCCTGATTTTTCAGTCGTCTCCGTTGACGGCTAGGGCTACGTTTAGGTTTGCTCAGGAACAGCGAACCCGGAGGGTCCAGTTGCATGTGGGGCTGCGTAAAGGCTCCCCTGGGGAGTTCTCTTGTACCCAAAGCCTTCCTTTGGGGGCACTTTTGGATGGGCGAAAAGGACTCGCAACGCATTT
>NW_027076042.1:0-60000 GCF_963932015.1 Anas acuta | reverse complement strand
GTATCCCAATAATATTCAATATCTTGGAGAGCTATTTTGACAAGCTCAGGGGATAAGAGGGTGGTGAAGGAGGAAGGCAGAGTGATCCAGGAGGATACAGGGGTGGTGAAGGAGAAAGGGAGAGTAATCAAGTAAGGAAAAATATCTTCCCCTTTCCCCTCCACAGATTGACTCTCTAACGGAGAAAAACAATAGGTATAATTGCTAATAGTTCCCAAGATACTGTTTCCAAAGTACAGAGTCCACGATGTTACTGAGTATAAATACCAAGTTAGAGTCATGACCAGATATCTTATCGTCTCATAAGCCATTGCTATAACACTCAGTACCATAATGATCTGAAACCAGGGCCCGGAGAGGATAAACAACACGACAGAGAGCAAATACGGAAAATAATGTACTATAATACTCAATTTGGAAAACAGGAGCAGCAGAGTTGAGATTAAAGCAATCAGCATCATGACAAGTGACTATTAAGCAGGTCTAATCCTTACACCAATTTTAGTTTAACACACTCTGATCAGATCTGTCGTTATCTCAACCTTTCTGGCCCCACGTTGGGCGCCAAAAAGGACTGTCGTGGTTTGACGCGGCCGGCAGCTAAACACCACGCAGCCGTTCGCTCACCCTCCCCCCTCCCTCTCTGGGACGGGGGAGAGAAATGGAAAGTGAAGCCCGTGAGTTGAGATAAAGACAGTTTAATAAGACAGGAAAATAATAATAACAATAATAACAATAATGATACAATGGTGATAATACGAAAGTAATAATAGTATGTACAAACAAGTGATGCACAATGCAATTGCTCACCACCCGCTGACCGATGCCCAGCCTAACCCCGAGCAGTCCGGCCCCCTCCCCCCGGCTAGCCACCCCTATATATTGTTTAGCATGACGTCAGATGGTATGGAATACCCCTTTGGCTAGTTTGGGTCACCTGTCCTGGGTCTGTCCCCTCCCAGCTCTTACTGCACCCCCAGCCTGCCCGTTGGCAGGACAGAGCAAAAGGCTGAGATGTCCTTGGCTTAGTATAAGCACTGCTCTGCAACAATTAAAGCATCGGGGTGTTATCAGCACTCTTCTCATCCTAAGCCAAAACACAGCATTCCACCAGCTACTAGGAAGAAAATTAATTCTGTGCTAACTGAAACCAGGACAGTACCCAAAGCCTTCCTTTGGGGGCACTTCTGGATGGGTGAATGGGGCTTGAAACGCATTTTCTGGAGCCCGAGTTTTCAGTCTTCTGCCATGGTGGCTAGGGGTATATTTAGGGTTGCTCGTAAACAGTGAACAAGGAGGGTCCAGTTGCATGTGGGGCTGCATAAAGGCTCCCCTGGGGAGTTCACTTGTACCCAAAGCCTTCCTCTGGGGGCACTTTTGGATAGGCGAATTAGGCTTTTAATGCATTTTCTGGGGCCCGAGTTTTCAGTCGAATGCCAGGTGGGCCAGGGCTATATTTAGGGTTGCTGTGAAAGAGCGAATACAGAGGGTCCAGTTGCATGTGGGGCTGCGTTAAGGCTCCCCTGGGGAGTCCAGTTGTACCCAAAGCCTTCCTTTGGGGGCACTTTTGGATGGTCCAAGGGGAATCGCAATGCGTTTTCTGAGGCCCGCTTTTTCAGTCTTCTCCCATTGCGCCGAGGGCTATATTTAGGCTTGCGATGAAAGAGTGAACCCGGAGGGTCCAGTTGCATGTGGGGCTGCATAAAGGCTCCCCTGGGGAGTTCAGTTGTACCCAAAGCCTTCCTTTGGGGGCACTTCTGGATGGGTGAATGGGGCTTGAAACACATTTTCTGGGGCCCGAGTTTTCAGTCTTCTGCCATGCTGGCTAGGGTTATATTTAGGGTTGCTGTAAAGAGCGAACACGGAGGGTCCAGTTGCATGTGGGGCTGCGTAAAGGCTCCCCTGGGGAGTTCAGATGTACCCATAGCCTTCCTTTGGGGGCACTTTTGAATGGGCGAATGGGGCTTGAAACGCTTTTTCTGTGGCCCGAGTTTTCAGTTTTCTGCCATGCTGGCTAGTGTTATATTTAGGGTTGCTTGTAAACAGCGAACACAGGGGGGTCCAGTTGCGTATGGGCCTGCATAAAGGCTCCCCTGGGGAGTTCACTTGTACCCAAAGCCTTCCTTTGGGGGCACTTCTGGATGGGCGAAAGGGGCTTGAAACGCTTTTTCTGTGGCCCAAGCTTTCAGTCGACTGCCAGGCGTGCTAGGGCTATATTTAGGCTTGCGGTGAAAGAGTGAACCCGGAGGGTCCAGTTGCATGTGGGGCTGCATAAAGGCTCCCCTGGGGAGTTCACTTGTACCCAAAGCCTTCCTTTGGGGGCACTTCTGGATGGACGAATGGGGCTTGAAACGCATTTTCTGGAGCCCGAGTTTTCAGTCTTCTGCCATGGTGGCTAGGGGTATATTTAGGGTTGCTCGTAAACAGTGAACAAGGAGGGTCCAGTTGCATGTGGGGCTGCGTAAAGGCACCCCTGGGGAGTTCACTTGTACCCAAAGCCTTCCTCTGGGGGCACTTTTGGATGGGCGAATTAGGCTTTTAACGCATTTTCTGGAGCCCAAGTTTTCAGTCTTCTGCCATGCTGGCTAGGGTTATATTTAGGGTTGCTGTAAAGAGCGAACACGGAGGGTCCAGTTGCATGTGGGGCTGCGTAAAGGCTCCCCTGGGGAGTTCAGATGTACCCAAAGCCTTCCTTTGGGGGCACTTTTGGATGGGTGAATGGGGCTTGAAACGCATTTTCTGGAGCCCGAGTTTTCAGTCTTCTGCCATGCTGGCTAGGGTTATATTTAGGGTTGCTGTGAAAGAGTGAACCCGGAGGGTCCAGTTGCATGTGGGGCTGCATAAAGGCTCCCCTGGGGAGTTCACTTGTACCCAAAGCCTTCCTTTGGGGGCACTTCTGGATGGGCGAAAGGGGCTTGAAACGCTTTTTCTGTGGCCCGAGCTTTCAGTCGACTGCCAGGCGTGCTAGGGCTATATTTAGGCTTGCGGTGAAAGAGTGAACCCGGAGGGTCCAGTTGCATGTGGGGCTGCATAAAGGCTCCCATGGGGAGTTCAGTTGTACCCAAAGCCTTCCTTTGGGGGCACTTCTGGATGGGCGAATGGGGCTTGAAACGCATTTTCTGGAGCCCGAGTTTTCAGTCTTCTGCCAGGCGGGCCAGGGCTATATTTAGGGTTGCTGTGAAAGAGTGAACAAGGAGGGTCCAGTTGCATGTGGGGCTGCGTTAAGGCTCCCCTGGGGAGTTCAGTTGTACCCAAAGCCTTTCTCTGGGGGCACTTTTGGATGGGTGAATTAGGCTTTTAACAGTTTTTCTGTGGCCCGAGTTTTCAGTTTTCTGCCATGCTGGCTAGTGTTATATTTAGGGTTGCTTGTAAACAGCGAACACGGGGGGTCCAGTTGCGTATGGGCCTGCATAAAGGCTCCCCTGGGGAGTTCAGTTGTACCCAAAGCCTTCCTTTGGGGGCACTTTTGGATGGTCGAATGGGGCTTGTAGCACGTTTTCTGTGGCCCGATTTTTCAGTCGTCTGCCATGCAGGCCAGGGTTATATTTAGGGTTGCTGTGAAAGAGCGAATACGGAGGGTCCAGTTGCATGTGGGGCTGCATAAAGGCTCCCCTGGGGAGTTCACTTGTACCCAAAGCCTTCCTTTGGGGGCACTTCTGGATGGGCGAAAGGGGCTTGAAACGCTTTTTCTGTGGCCCGAGCTTTCAGTCGACTGCCAGGCGTGCTAGGGCTATATTTAGGCTTGCGGTGAAAGAGTGAACCCGGAGGGTCCAGTTGCATGTGGGGCTGCATAAAGGCTCCCCTGGGGAGTTCAGATGTACCCAAAGCCTTCCTTTGGGGGCACTTCTGGATGGGTGAATGGGGCTTGAAACGCATTTTCTGGAGCCCGAGTTTTCAGTCTTCTGCCATGGTGGCTAGGGGTATATTTAGGGTTGCTCGTAAACAGTGAACAAGGAGGGTCCAGTTGCATGTGGGGCTGCGTAAAGGCTCCCCTGGGGAGTTCACTTGTACCCAAAGCCTTCCTCTGGGGGCACTTTTGGATGGGCGAATTAGGCTTTTAACGCATTTTCTGGGGCCCGAGTTTTCAGTCGACTGCCAGGCGGGCCAGGGCTATATTTAGGGTTGCTGTGAAAGAGTGAACCCGGAGGGTCCAGTTGCATGTGGGGCTGCGTTAAGGCTCCCCTGGGGAGTCCAGTTGTTCCCAAAGCCTTCCTTTGGGGGCACTTTTGGATGGTCCAAGGGGAATCGCAATACGTTTTCTGAGGCCCGCTTTTTCAGTCTTCGCCCATTGCGCCGAGGGCTATATTTAGGCTTGCGATGAAAGAGTGAACCCGGAGGGTCCAGTTGCATGTGGGGCTGCATAAAGGCTCCCCTGGGGAGTTCAGTTGTACCCAAAGCCTTCCTTTGGGGGCACTTCTGGATGGGTGAATGGGGCTTGAAACGCATTTTCTGGGGCCCGAGTTTTCAGTCTTCTGCCATGCTGGCTAGGGTTATATTTAGGGTTGCTGTAAAGAGCGAACACGGAGGGTCCAGTTGCATGTGGGGCTGCGTAAAGGCTCCCCTGGGGAGTTCAGATGTACCCAAAGCCTTCCTTTGGGGGCACTTTTGAATGGGCGAATGGGGCTCGTAACACATTTTCTGTGGCCCGAGCTTTCAGTCGACTGCCAGGCGGGCCAGGGCTATATTTAGGGTTGCTGTGAAACAGTGAACAAGGAGGGTCCAGTTGCATGTGGGGCTGCATAAATGCTCCCCTGGGGAGTTCAGTTGTACCCAAAGCCTTCCTCTGGGGGCACTTTTGGATGGGCGAATTAGGCTTTTAACGCATTTTCTGGGGCACGAGTTTTCAGTCGACTGCCAGGCGGGCCAGGGCAATATTTAGGGTTGCTGTGAAACAGTGAACAAGGAGGGTCCAGTTGCATGTGGGGCTGCGTAAAGGCTCCCCTGGGGAGTTCACTTGTACCCAAAGCCTTCCTCTGGGGGCACTTTTGGATGGGCGAATTAGGCTTTTAACGCATTTTCTGGGGCCTGAGTTTTCAGTCGACTGCCAGGCGGGCCAGGGCTATATTTAGGGTTGCTGTGAAAGAGCGAATACGGAGGGTCCAGTTGCATGTGGGGCTGCGTTAAGGCTCCCCTGGGGAGTTCAGTTGTACCCAAAGCCTTCCTCTGGGGACACTTTTGGATGGGCGAATTAGGCTTTTAACGCATTTTCTGGGGCTCGATTTTTCAGTCGACTGCCAGGCGGGCCAGGGCTATATTTAGGGTTGCTGTGAAAGAGCGAACCCGGAGGGTCCAGTTGCATGTGGGGCTGCATAAAGGCTCCCCTGGGGAGTTCACTTGTACCCAAAGCCTTCCTTTGGGGGCACTTCTGGATGGGTGAATGGGGCTTGAAACGCATTTTCTGGAGCCCGAGTTTTCAGTCTTCTGCCATGGTGGCTAGGGGTATATTTAGGGTTGCTCGTAAAGAGTGAACAAGGAGGGTCCAGTTGCATGTGGGGCTGCATAAAGGCTCCCCTGGGGAGTTCAGTTGTACCCAAAGCCTTCCTTTGGGGGCACTTTTGGATGGTCAAATGGGGCTTGTAGCACGTTTTCTGGGGCCCGATTTTTCAGTCGTCTGCCATGTGGGCCAGGGTTATATTTAGGGTTGCTGTGAAAGAGCGAATACGGAGGGTCCAGTTGCATGTGGGGCTGCATAAAGGCTCCCCTGGGGAGTTCACTTGTACCCAAAGCCTTCCTTTGGGGGCACTTCTGGATGGTCGAATTAGGCTTTTAACAGTTTTTCTGTGGCCCGAGTTTTCAGTTTTCTGCCATGCTGGCTAGTGTTATATTTAGGGTTGCTTGTAAACAGCGAACACGGGGGGTCCAGTTGCGTATGGGCCTGCATAAAGGCTCCCCTGGGGAGTTCACTTGTACCCAAAGCCTTCCTGTGGGGGCACTTTTGCATGGTCGAATGGGGCTTGTAGCACGTTTTCTGTGGCCCGAGTTTTCAGTCTTCTGCCATGCTGGCTAGGGTTATATTTAGGGTTGCTGTAAAGAGCGAACACGGAGGGTCCAGTTGCATGTGGGGCTGCGTAAAGGCTCCCCTGGGGAGTTCAGATGTACCCAAAGCCTTCCTTTGGAGGCACTTTTGGATGGGCGAATGGGGCTCGTAACACATTTTCTCTGGCCCGAGCTTTCAGTCGACTGCCAGGCGTGCTAGGGCTATATTTAGGCTTGCGGTGAAAGAGTGAACCCGGAGGGTCCAGTTGCATGTGGGGCTGCATAAAGGCTCCCCTGGGGAGTTCAGTTGTACCCAAAGCCTTCCTTTGGGGGCACTTCTGGATGGGAGAAAGGGGCTTGAAACGCATTTTCTGGAGCCCGAGTTTTCAGTCTTCTGCCATGGTGGCTAGGGGTATATTTAGGGTTGCTCGTAAACAGTGAACAAGGAGGGTCCAGTTGCATGTGGGGCTGCGTAAAGGCTCCCCTGGGGAGTTCACTTGTACCCAAAGCCTTCCTCTGGGGGCACTTTTGGATGGGCGAATTAGGCTTTTAACGCATTTTCTGGGGCCTGAGTTTTCAGTCGACTGCCAGGCGGGCCAGGGCTATATTTAGGGTTGCTGTGAAAGAGCGAATACGGAGGGTCCAGTTGCATGTGGGGCTGCGTTAAGGCTCCCCTGGGGAGTTCAGTTGTACCCAAAGCCTTCCTCTGGGGACACTTTTGGATGGGCGAATTAGGCTTTTAACGCATTTTCTGGGGCTCGATTTTTCAGTCGACTGCCAGGCGGGCCAGGGCTATATTTAGGCTTGCTGTGAAAGAGCGAACCCGGAGGGTCCAGTTGCATGTGGGGCTGCATAAAGGCTCCCCTGGGGAGTTCAGTTGTACCCAAAGCCTTCCTCTGGGGGCACTTTTGGATGGGCGAATTAGGCTTTTAACAGTTTTTCTGTGGCCCGAGTTTTCAGTTTTCTGCCATGCTGGCTAGTGTTATATTTAGGGTTGCTTGTAAACAGCGAACACGGGGAGTCCAGTTGCGTATGGGCCTGCATAAAGGCTCCCCTGGGGAGTTCAGTTGTACCCAAAGCCTTCCTTTGGGGGCACTTCTGGATGGGCGAATGGGGCTTGTAGCACGTTTTCTGTGGCCCGATTTTTCAGTCGACTGCCAGGCGTGCTAGGGCTATATTTAGGTTTGCGGTGAAAGAGTGAACCCGGAGGGTCCAGTTGCATGTGGGGCTGCATAAAGGCTCCCCTGGGGAGTTCAGTTGTACCCAAAGCCTTCCTTTGGGGGCACTTCTGGATGGGTGAATGGGGCTTGAAACGCATTTTCTGGAGCCCAAGTTTTCTGTCTTCTGCCATGGTGGCTAGGGGTATATTTAGGGTTGCTCGTAAACAGTGAACAAGGAGGGTCCAGTTGTATGTGGGGCTGCGTAAAGGCTCCCCTGGGGAGTTCACTTGTACCCAAAGCCTTCCTCTGGGGGCACTTTTGGATGCGCGAATGGGGCTCGTAACACATTTTCTGGGGCCCGAGTTTTCAGTCGACTGCCAGGCGGGCCAGGGCTATATTTAGGGTTGCTGTGAAAGAGTGAACCCGGAGGGTCCAGTTGCATGTGGGGCTGCATAAAGGCTCCCCTGGGGAGTTCACTTGTACCCAAAGCCTTCCTTTGGAGGCACTTTTGGATAGGCGAATGGGGCTTGTAACACATTTTCTGTGGCCCGAGCTTTCAGTCGACTGCCAGGCGTGCTAGGGCTATATTTAGGCTTGCGGTGAAAGAGTGAACCCGGAGGGTCCAGTTGCATGTGGGGCTGCGTTAAGGCTCCCCTGGGGAGTTCAGTTGTACCCAAAGCCTTCCTCTGGGGGCACTTATGGATGGGTGAATTAGGCTTTTAACAGTTTTTCTGTGGCTTGAGTTTTCAGTTTTCTGCCATGCTGGCTAGTGTTTTATTTAGGGTTGCTTGTAAACAGCGGACACGGGGGGTCCAGTTGCGTATAGGCCTGCATAAAGGTTCCCCTGGGGAGTTCAGTTGTACCCAAAGCCTTCCTTTGGGAGCACTTTTGGATGGTCGAATGGGGCTTGTAGCACGTTTTCTGGGGCCCGATTTTTCAGTCGTCTGCCATGCGGGCCAGGGTTATATTTAGGGTTGCTGTGAAAGAGCGAATACGGAGGGTCCAGTTGCATGTGGGGCTGCATAAAGGCTCCCCTGGGGAGTTCACTTGTACCCAAAGCCTTCCATTGGGGGCACTTTTGGATGGGCGAATTAGGCTTTTAACGCATTTTCTGGGGCCTGAGTTTTCAGTCGACTGCCAGGCGGGCCAGGGCTATATTTAGGGTTGCTGTGAAAGAGTGAACCCGGAGGGTCCAGTTGCATGTGGGGCTGCATAAAGGCTCCCCTGGGGAGTTCAGTTGTACCCAAAGCCTTCCTTTGGGGGCACTTCTGGATGGGTGAATGGGGCTTGAAACGCATTTTCTGGAGCCCGAGTTTTCAGTCTTCTGCCATGGTGGCTAGGGGTATATTTAGGGTTGCTCGTAAACAGTGAACAAGGAGGGTCCAGTTGCATGTGGGGCTGCGTAAAGGCTCCCCTGGGGAGTTCAGATGTACCCAAAGCCTTCCTTTGGGGGCACTTTTGGATGGGCGAATGGGGCTCGTAACACATTTTCTGTGGCCCGAGCTTTCAGTCGACTGCCAGGCTTGCTAGGGCTATATTTAGGCTTGCGGTGAAAGAGTGAACCCGGAGGGTCCAGTTGCATGTGGGGCTGCATAAAGGCTCCCCTGGGGAGTTCAGTTGTACCCAAAGCCTTCCTTTGGGGGCACTTCTGGATGGGTGAATGGGGCTTGAAACGCATTTTCTGGAGCCCGAGTTTTCAGTCTTCTGCCATGGTGGCTAGGGGTATATTTAGGGTTGCTCGTAAACAGTGAACAAGGAGGGTCCAGTTGCATGTGGGGCTGCGTAAAGGCTCCCCTGGGGAGTTCAGATGTACACAAAGCCTTCCTTTGCGGGCACTTTTGGATGGGCGAATGGGGCTCGTAACACATTTTCTGTGGCCCGAGCTTTCAGTCGACTGCCAGGCGTGCTAGGGATATATTTAGGCTTGCGGTGAAAGAGTGAACCCGGAGGGTCCAGTTGCATGTGGGGCTGCATAAAGGCTCCCCTGGGGAGTTCAGTTGTACCCAAAGCCTTCCTTTGGGGGCACTTCTGGATGGGTGAATGGGGCTTGAAATGCATTTTCTGGAGCCCGAGTTTTCAGTCTTCTGCCATGTTGGCTAGGGGTATATTTAGGGTTGCTCGTAAACAGTGAACAAGGAGGGTCCAGTTGCATGTGGGGCTGCGTAAAGTCTCCCCTGGGGAGTTCACTTGTACCCAAAGCCTTCTTTTGGGGGCACTTTTGGATGGGCGAATTAGGCTTTTAACGCATTTTCTGGGGCCCGAGTTTTCAGTCGACTGCCAGGCGGGCCAGGGCTATATTTAGGGTTGCTGTGAAAGAGTGAACCCGGAGGGTCCAGTTGCATGTGGGGCTGCGTTAAGGCTCCCCTGGGGAGTTCAGTTGTACCCAAAGCCTTCCTCTGGGGGCACTTATGGATGGGTGAATTAGGCTTTTAACAGTTTTTCTGTGGCCCGAGTTTTCAGTTTTCTGCCATGCTGGCTAGTGTTATATTTAGGGTTGCTTGTAAACAGCGAACACGGAGGGTCCAGTTGCGTATGGGCCTGCATAAAGGCTCCCCTGGGGAGTTCAGTTGTACCCAAAGCCTTCCTTTGGGGGCACTTTTGGATGGTCGAATGGGGCTTGTAGCACGTTTTCTGGGGCCCGATTTTTCAGTCGTCTGCCATGCGGGCCAGGGTTATATTTAGGGTTGCTGTGAAAGAGCGAATACAGAGGGTCCAGTTGCATGTGGGGCTGCATAAAGGCTCCCCTGAGGAGTTCAGTTGTACCCAAAGCCTTCCTTTGGGGGCACTTCTGGATGGGCGAAAGGGGCTTGAAACGCTTTTTCTGTGGCCCGATTTTTCAGTCTTCTGCCATGCTGGCTAGGGTTATATTTAGGGTTGCTGTAAAGAGCGAACACGGAGGGTCCAGTTGCATGTGGGGCTGCGTAAAGGCTCCCCTGGGGAGTTCACTTGTACCCAAAGCCTTCCTCTGGGGGTACTTTTGGATGGGCGAATTAGGCTTTTAACGCATTTTCTGGGGCCCGAGTTTTCAGTCGACTGCCAGGCGGGCCAGGGCTATATTTAGGGTTGCTGTGAAAGAGTGAACCCGGAGGGTCCAGTTGCATGTGGGGCTGCATAAAGGCTCCCCTGGGGAGTTCACTTGTACCCAAAGCCTTTCTCTGGGGGCACTTCTGGATGGGCGAAAGGGGCTTGAAACGCTTTTTCTGTGGCCCGAGTTTTCAGTCTTCTGCCATGCTGGCTAGGGTTATATTTAGGATTGCTGTAAAGAGCGAACACGGAGGGTCCAGTTGCATGTGGGGCTGCGTAAAGGCTCCCCTGGGGAGTTCAGATGTACCCAAAGCCTTCCTTTGGGGGCACTTTTGGATGGGCGAATGGGGCTCGTAACACATTTTCTGTGGCCCGAGCTTTCAGTCGACTGCCAGGCGTGCTAGGGCTATATTTAGGCTTGCGGTGAAAGAGTGAACCCGGAGGGTCCAGTTGCATGTGGGGCTGCATAAAGGCTCCCCTGGGGAGTTCACTTGTACCCAAAGCCTTCCTTTGGAGGCACTTCTGGATGGGTGAATGGGGCTTGAAACGCATTTTCTGGAGCCCGAGTTTTCAGTCTTCTGCCATGGTGGCTAAGGGTATATTTAGGGTTGCTCGTAAACAGTGAACAAGGAGGGTCCAGTTGCATGTGGGGCTGCGTAAAGGCTCCCCTGGGGAGTTCACTTGTACCCAAAGCCTTCCTCTGGGAGCACTTTTGGATGGGCGAATTAGGCTTTTAACGCATTTTCTGGGGCCCGAGTTTTCAGTCGACTGCCAGGCGTGCTAGGGCTATATTTAGGCTTGCGGTGAAAGAGTGAACCCGGAGGGTCCAGTTGCATGTGGGGCTGCGTTAAGGCTCCCCTGGGGAGTTCAGTTGTACCCAAAGCCTTCCTCTGGGGGCACTTATGGATGGGTGAATTAGGCTTTTAACAGTTTTTCTGTGGCTTGAGTTTTCAGTTTTCTGCCATGCTGGCTAGTGTTTTATTTAGGGTTGCTTGTAAACAGCGAACACGGGGGGTCCAGTTGCGTATAGGCCTGCATAAAGGCTCCCCTGGGGAGTTCAGTTGTACCCAAAGCCTTCCTTTGGGGGCACTTTTGGATGGGCGAATGGGGCTTGTAGCACGTTTTCTGGGGCCCGATTTTTCAGTCGTCTGCCATGCGGGCCAGGGTTATATTTAGGGTTGCTGTGAAAGAGCGAATACGGAGGGTCCAGTTGCATGTGGGGCTGCATAAAGGCTCCCCTGGGGAGTTCACTTGTACCCAAAGCCTTCCTTTGGGGGCACTTCTGGATGGGCGAAAGGGGCTTGAAACGCTTTTTCTGTGGCCCGAGTTTTCAGTCTTCTGCCATGCTGGCTAGGGTTATATTTAGGGTTGCTGTAAAGAGCGAACACGGAGGGTCCAGTTGCATGTGGGGCTGCGTAAAGGCTCCCCTGGGGAGTTCAGATGTACCCAAAGCCTTCCTTTGGGGGCACTTTTGGATGGGCGAATGGGGCTCGTAACACATTTTCTGTGGCCCGAGCTTTCAGTCGACTGCCAGGCGTGCTAGGGCTATATTTAGGCTTGCGGTGAAAGAGTGAACCCGGAGGGTCCAGTTGCATGTGGGGCTGCGTAAAGGCTCCCCTGGGGAGTTCAGTTGTACCCAAAGCCTTCCTTTGGGGGCACTTCTGGATGGGTGAATGGGGCTTGAAACGCATTTTCTGGAGCCCGAGTTTTCAGTCTTCTGCCATGGTGGCTAGGGGTATATTTAGGGTTGCTCGTAAACAGTGAACAAGGAGGGTCCAGTTGCATGTGGGGCTGCGTAAAGGCTCCCCTGGGGAGTTCAGATGTACACAAAGCCTTCCTTTGCGGGCACTTTTGGATGGGCGAATGGGGCTCGTAACACATTTTCTGTGGCCCGAGCTTTCAGTCGACTGCCAGGCGTGCTAGGGCTATATTTAGGCTTGCGGTGAAAGAGTGAACCCGGAGGGTCCAGTTGCATGTGGGGCTGCATAAAGGCTCCCCTGGGGAGTTCAGTTGTACCCAAAGCCTTCCTTTGGGGGCACTTCTGGATGGGTGAATTAGGCTTTTAACAGTTTTTCTGTGGCCCGAGTTTTCAGTTTTCTGCCATGCTGGCTAGTGTTATATTTAGGGTTGCTTGTAAACAGCGAACACGGAGGGTCCAGTTGCGTATGGGCCTGCATAAAGGCTCCCCTGGGGAGTTCAGTTGTACCCAAAGCCTTCCTTTGGGGGCACTTTTGGATGGTCGAATGGGGCTTGTAGCACGTTTTCTGGGGCCCGATTTTTCAGTCGTCTGCCATGCGGGCCAGGGTTATATTTAGGGTTGCTGTGAAAGAGCGAATACAGAGGGTCCAGTTGCATGTGGGGCTGCGTAAAAGCTCCCCTGGGGAGTTCAGATGTACCCAAAGCCTTCCTTTGGAGGCACTTTTGGATGGGCGAATGGGGCTCGTAACACATTTTCTGTGGCCCGAGCTTTCAGTCGACTGCCAGGCGTGCTAGGGCTATATTTAGGCTTGCGGTGAAAGAGTGAACCCGGAGGGTCCAGTTGCATGTGGGGCTGCATAAAGGCTACCCTGGGGAGTTCAGTTGTACCCAAAGCCTTCCTTTCGGGGCACTTCTGGATGGGCGAAAGGGGCTTGAAACGCATTTTCTGGAGCCCGAGTTTTCAGTCTTCTGCCATGGTGGCTAGGGGTATATTTAGGGTTGCTCGTAAACAGTGAACAAGGAGGGTCCAGTTGCATGTGGGGCTGCGTAAAGGCTCCCCTGGGGAGTTCACTTGTACCCAAAGCCTTCGTCTGGGGGCACTTTTGGATGGGCGAATTAGGCTTTTAACGCATTTTCTGGGGCCCGAGTTTTCAGTCGACTGCCAGGCGGGCCAGGGCTATATTTAGGCTTGCTGTGAAAGAGCGAATACGGAGGGTCCAGTTGCATGTGGGGCTGCGTTAAGGCTCCCCTGGGGAGTTCACTTGTTCCCAAAGCCTTCCTTTGGGGGCACTTCTGGATGGGCGAAAGGGGCTTGAAACGCTTTTTCTGTGGCCCGAGTTTTCAGTCGTCTGCCATGTTGGCTAGGGTTATATTTAGGGTTGCTTGTAAACAGCGAACACGGGGGGTCCAGTTGCGTATGGGCCTGCATAAAGGCTTCCCTGGGGAGTTCACTTGTACCCAAAGCCTTCCTCTGGGGGCACTTTTGGATGGGCGAATGGGGCTTTTAACTGTTTTTCTGGGGCCCGAGTTTTCAGTCTTCTGCCATGCTGGCTAGGGTTATATTTAGGGTTGCTGTAAAGAGCGAACACGGAGGGTCCAGTTGCATGTGGGGCTGCGTAAAGGCTCCCCTGGGGAGTTCAGATGTACCCAAAGACTTCCTTTGGGGGCACTTTTGGATGGGCGAATGGGGCTCGTAACACATTTTCTGTGGCCCGAGCTTTCAGTCGACTGCCAGGCGTGCTAGGGCTATATTTAGGCTTGCGGTGAAAGAGTGAACCCGGAGGGTCCAGTTGCATGTGGGGCTGCATAAAGGCTCCCCTGGGGAGTTCACTTGTACCCAAAGCCTTCCTTTGGGGGCACTTCTGGATGGGCGAAAGGGGCTTGAAACGCATTTTCTGGAGCCCGAGTTTTCAGTCTTCTGCCATGGTGGCTAGGGGTATATTTAGGGTTGCTCGTAAACAGTGAACAAGGAGGGTCCAGTTGCATGTGGGGCTGCGTTAAGGCTCCCCTGGGGAGTTCAGTTGTACCCAAAGCCTTCCTCTGGGGGCACTTTTTGATGGGCGAATTAGGCTTTTAACAGTTTTTCTGTGGCCTGAGTTTTCAGTTTTCTGCCATGCTGGCTAGTGTTATATTTAGGGTTGCTTGTAAACAGCGAACACGGGGGGTCCAGTTGCGTATGGGCCTGCATAAAGGCTCCCCTGGGGAGTTCAGTTGTACCCAAAGCCTTCCTTTGGGGGCACTTCTGGATGGGCGAATGGGGCTTGAAACGCTTTTTCTGTGGCCCGATTTTTCAGTCGTCTGCCATGCGGGCCAGGGTTATATTTAGGGTTGCTGTGAAAGAGCGAATACGGAGGGTCCAGTTGCATGTGGGGCTGCATAAAGGCTCCCCTGGGGAGTTCACTTGTACCCAAAGCCTTCCTTTGGGGGCACTTCTGGATGGGCAAAAGGGGCTTGAAACGCTTTTTATGTGGCCCGAGTTTTCAGTCGTCTGCCATGCTGGCTAGGGTTATATTTAGGGTTGCTTGTAAACAGCGAACACGGGGGGTCCAGTTGCGTATGGGCCTGCATAAAGGCTTCCCTGGGGAGTTCACTTGTACCCAAAGCCTTCCTGTGGGGGCACTTTTGGATGGTCGACTGGGGCTTGTAGCACGTTTTCTGTGGCCCGAGTTTTCAGTCTTCTGCCATGCTGGCTAGGGTTATATTTAGGGTTGCTGTAAAGAGCGAACACGGAGGGTCCAGTTGCATGTGGGGCTGCGTAAAGGCTCCCCTGAGGAGTTCAGATGTACCCAAAGCCTTCCTTTGGGTGCACTTTTGGATGGGCGAATGGGGCTCGTAACACGTTTTCTGTGGCCCGAGCTTTTAGTCGACTGCCAGGCGTGCTAGGGCTATATTTAGGCTTGCGGTGAAAGAGTGAACCCGGAGGGTCCAGTTGCATGTGGGGCTGCAAAAAGGCTCCCCTGGGGAGTTCACTTGTACCCAAAGCCTTCCTGTGGGGGCACTTTTGGATGGTCGACTGGGGCTTGTAGCACGTTTTCTGTGGCCCGACTTTTCAGTCTTCTGCCATGCTGGCCAGGGTTATATTTAGGGTTGCTGTAAAGAGCGAACACGGAGGGTCCAGTTGCATGTGGGGCTGCGTAAAGGCTCCCCTGAGGAGTTCAGATGTACCCAAAGCCTTCCTTTGGGTGCACTTTTGGATGGGCGAATGGGGCTCGTAACACGTTTTCTGTGGCCCGAGCTTTCAGTCGACTGCCAGGCGTGCTAGGGCTATATTTAGGCTTGCGGTGAAAGAGTGAACCCGGAGGGTCCAGTTGCATGTGGGGCTGCGTAAAGGCTCCCCTGGGGAGTTCAGATGTACCCAAAGCCTTCCTTTGGGGGCACTTCTGGATGGGTGAATGGGGCTTGAAACACATTTTCTGGAGCCCGAGTTTTCAGTCTTCTGCCATGGTGGCTAGGGGTATATTTAGGGTTGCTCGTAAACAGTGAACAAGGAGGGTCCAGTTGCATGTGGGGCTGCGTAAAGGCTCCCCTGGGGAGTTCAGTTGTACCCAAAGCCTTCCTCTGGGGGCACTTTTAGATGGGCGAATTAGGCTTTTAATGCATTTTCTGGGGCCCGAGTTTTCAGTCGACTGCCAGGCGGGCCAGGGCTATATTTAGTGTTGCTGTGAAAGAGTGAACCCGGAGGGTCCAGTTGCATGTGGGGCTGCGTAAAGGCTCCCCTGGGGAGTTCACTTGTACCCAAAGCCTTCCTTTGGGGGCATTTCTGGATGGGTGAATGGGGCTTGAAACGCTTTTTCTGTGGCCCGAGTTTTCAGTCTTCTGCCATGCTGGCTAGGGTTATATTTAGGGTTGCTGTAAAGAGCGAACACGGAGGGTCCAGTTGCATGTGGGGCTGCGTAAAGGCTCCCCTGGGGAGTTCAGATGTACCCAAAGCCTTCCTTTGGGGGCACTTCTGGATGGGTGAATGGGGCTTGAAACGCATTTTCTGGAGCCCGAGTTTTCAGTCTTCTGCCATGGTGGCTAGGGGTATATTTAGGGTTGCTCGTAAACAGTGAACAAGGAGGGTCCAGTTGCATGTGGGGCTGCGTAAAGGCTCCCCTGGGGAGTTCAGATGTACCCAAAGCCTTCCTTTGGGGGCACTTCTGGATGGGTGAATGGGGCTTGAAACGCATTTTCTGGAGCCCGAGTTTTCAGTCTTCTGCCATGGTGGCTAGGGGTATATTTAGGGTTGCTCGTAAACAGTGAACAAGGAGGGTCCAGTTGCATGTTGGGCTGCGTAAAGGCTCCCCTGGGGAGTTCTGTTGTACCCAAAGCCTTCCTCTGGGGGCACTTTTGGATGGTCCAAGGGGAATCGCAATGCATTTTCTGAGGCCCGCTTTTTCAGTCTTCTCCCATTGCGCCGAGGGCTATATTTAGGCTTGCGGTGAAAGAGTGAACCCGGAGGGTCCAGTTGCATGTGGGGCTGCATAAAGGCTCCCCTGGGGAGTTCACTTGTACCCAAAGCCTTCCTTTGGGGGCATTTCTGGATGGGTGAATGGGGCTTGAAACGCTTTTTCTGTGGCCCGAGTTTTCAGTCTTCTGCCATGCTGGCTAGGGTTATATTTAGGGTTGCTGTAAAGAGCGAACACGGAGGGTCCAGTTGCATGTGGGGCTGCGTAAAGGCTCCCCTGGGGAGTTCAGATGTACCCAAAGCCTTCCTTTGGGGGCACTTTTGGATGGGCGAATGGGGCTTGAAACGCATTTTCTGGAGCCCGAGTTTTCAGTCTTCTGCCATGGTGGCTAGGGGTATATTTAAGGTTGCTCGTAAACAGTGAACAAGGAGGGTCCAGTTGCATGTGGGGCTGCATAAAGGCTCCCCTGGGGAGTTCAGTTGTACCCAAAGCCTTCCTTTGGGGGCACTTCTGGATGGGTGAATGGGGCTTGAAACGCATTTTCTGGAGCCCGAGTTTTCAGTCTTCTGCCATGGTGGCTAGGGGTATATTTAGGGTTGCTCGTAAACAGTGAACAAGGAGGGTCCAGTTGCATGTGGGGCTGCGTTAAGGCTCCCCTGGGGAGTTCAGTTGTACCCAAAGCCTTCCTCTGGGGGCACTTTTTGATGGGCGAATTAGGCTTTTAACAGTTTTTCTGTGGCCTGAGTTTTCAGTTTTCTGCCATGCTGGCTAGTGTTATATTTAGGGTTGCTTGTAAACAGCGAACACGGGGGGTCCAGTTGCGTATGGGCCTGCATAAAGGCTCCCCTGGGGAGTTCAGTTGTACCCAAAGCCTTCCTTTGGGGGCACTTCTGGATGGGCGAATGGGGCTTGAAACGCTTTTTCTGTGGCCCGATTTTTCAGTCGTCTGCCATGCGGGCCAGGGTTATATTTAGGGTTGCTGTGAAAGAGCGAATACGGAGGGTCCAGTTGCATGTGGGGCTGCATAAAGGCTCCCCTGGGGAGTTCACTTGTACCCAAAGCCTTCCTTTGGGGGCACTTCTGGATGGGCAAAAGGGGCTTGAAACGCTTTTTATGTGGCCCGAGTTTTCAGTCGTCTGCCATGCTGGCTAGGGTTATATTTAGGGTTGCTTGTAAACAGCGAACACGGGGGGTCCAGTTGCGTATGGGCCTGCATAAAGGCTTCCCTGGGGAGTTCACTTGTACCCAAAGCCTTCCTGTGGGGGCACTTTTGGATGGTCGACTGGGGCTTGTAGCACGTTTTCTGTGGCCCGAGTTTTCAGTCTTCTGCCATGCTGGCTAGGGTTATATTTAGGGTTGCTGTAAAGAGCGAACACGGAGGGTCCAGTTGCATGTGGGGCTGCGTAAAGGCTCCCCTGAGGAGTTCAGATGTACCCAAAGCCTTCCTTTGGGTGCACTTTTGGATGGGCGAATGGGGTTCGTAACACGTTTTCTGTGGCCCGAGCTTTTAGTCGACTGCCAGGCGTGCTAGGGCTATATTTAGGCTTGCGGTGAAAGAGTGAACCCGGAGGGTCCAGTTGCATGTGGGGCTGCAAAAAGGCTCCCCTGGGGAGTTCACTTGTACCCAAAGCCTTCCTGTGGGGGCACTTTTGGATGGTCGACTGGGGCTTGTAGCACGTTTTCTGTGGCCCGACTTTTCAGTCTTCTGCCATGCTGGCCAGGGTTATATTTAGGGTTGCTGTAAAGAGCGAACACGGAGGGTCCAGTTGCATGTGGGGCTGCGTAAAGGCTCCCCTGAGGAGTTCAGATGTACCCAAAGCCTTCCTTTGGGTGCACTTTTGGATGGGCGAATGGGGCTCGTAACACGTTTTCTGTGGCCCGAGCTTTCAGTCGACTGCCAGGCGTGCTAGGGCTATATTTAGGCTTGCGGTGAAAGAGTGAACCCGGAGGGTCCAGTTGCATGTGGGGCTGCGTAAAGGCTCCCCTGGGGAGTTCAGATGTACCCAAAGCCTTCCTTTGGGGGCACTTCTGGATGGGTGAATGGGGCTTGAAACACATTTTCTGGAGCCCGAGTTTTCAGTCTTCTGCCATGGTGGCTAGGGGTATATTTAGGGTTGCTCGTAAACAGTGAACAAGGAGGGTCCAGTTGCATGTGGGGCTGCGTAAAGGCTCCCCTGGGGAGTTCAGTTGTACCCAAAGCCTTCCTCTGGGGGCACTTTTAGATGGGCGAATTAGGCTTTTAATGCATTTTCTGGGGCCCGAGTTTTCAGTCGACTGCCAGGCGGGCCAGGGCTATATTTAGTGTTGCTGTGAAAGAGTGAACCCGGAGGGTCCAGTTGCATGTGGGGCTGCGTAAAGGCTCCCCTGGGGAGTCCAGTTGTACCCAAAGATTTCCTTTGGGGGCACTTTTGGATGGTCCAAGGGGAATCGCAATGCGTTTTCTGGGGCCCGCTTTTTCAGTCTTCTCCCATTGCGCCGAGGGCTATATTTAGGCTTGCGGTGAAAGAGTGAACCCGGAGGGTCCAGTTGCATGTGGGGCTGCATAAAGGCTCCCCTGGGGAGTTCACTTGTACCCAAAGCCTTCCTTTGGGGGCATTTCTGGATGGGTGAATGGGGCTTGAAACGCTTTTTCTGTGGCCCGAGTTTTCAGTCTTCTGCCATGCTGGCTAGGGTTATATTTAGGGTTGCTGTAAAGAGCGAACACGGAGGGTCCAGTTGCATGTGGGGCTGCGTAAAGGCTCCCCTGGGGAGTTCAGATGTACCCAAAGCCTTCCTTTGGGGGCACTTCTGGATGGGTGAATGGGGCTTGAAACGCATTTTCTGGAGCCCGAGTTTTCAGTCTTCTGCCATGGTGGCTAGGGGTATATTTAGGGTTGCTCGTAAACAGTGAACAAGGAGGGTCCAGTTGCATGTGGGGCTGCGTAAAGGCTCCCCTGGGGAGTTCAGATGTACCCAAAGCCTTCCTTTGGGGGCACTTCTGGATGGGTGAATGGGGCTTGAAACGCATTTTCTGGAGCCCGAGTTTTCAGTCTTCTGCCATGGTGGCTAGGGGTATATTTAGGGTTGCTCGTAAACAGTGAACAAGGAGGGTCCAGTTGCATGTGGGGCTGCATAAAGGCTCCCCTGGGGAGTTCTGTTGTACCCAAAGCCTTCCTCTGGGGGCACTTTTGGATGGTCCAAGGGGAATCGCAATGCATTTTCTGAGGCCCGCTTTTTCAGTCTTCTCCCATTGCGCCGAGGGCTATATTTAGGCTTGCGGTGAAAGAGTGAACCCGGAGGGTCCAGTTGCATGTGGGGCTGCATAAAGGCTCCCCTGGGGAGTTCACTTGTACCCAAAGCCTTCCTTTGGGGGCATTTCTGGATGGGTGAATGGGGCTTGAAACGCTTTTTCTGTGGCCCGAGTTTTCAGTCTTCTGCCATGCTGGCTAGGGTTATATTTAGGGTTGCTGTAAAGAGCGAACACGGAGGGTCCAGTTGCATGTGGGGCTGCGTAAAGGCTCCCCTGGGGAGTTCAGATGTACCCAAAGCCTTCCTTTGGGGGCACTTTTGGATGGGCGAATGGGGCTTGAAACGCATTTTCTGGAGCCCGAGTTTTCAGTCTTCTGCCATGGTGGCTAGGGGTATATTTAGGGTTGCTCGCAAACAGTGAACAAGGAGGGTCCAGTTGCATGTGGGGCTGCATAAAGGCTCCCCTGGGGAGTTCAGTTGTACCCAAAGCCTTCCTTTGGGGGCACTTCTGGATGGGTGAATGGGGCTTGAAACGCATTTTCTGGAGCCCGAGTTTTCAGTCTTCTGCCATGGTGGCTAGGGGTATATTTAGGGTTGCTCGTAAACAGTGAACAAGGAGGGTCCAGTTGCATGTGGGGCTGCGTAAAGGCTCCCCTGGGGAGTTCAGATGTACCCAAAGCCTTCCTTTGGGGGCACTTTTGGATGGGCGAATGGGGCTCGTAACACATTTTCTGTGGCCCGAGCTTTCAGTCGACTGCCAGGCGTGCTAGGGCTATATTTAGGCTTGCGGTGAAAGAGTGAACCCGGAGGGTCCAGTTGCATGTGGGGCTGCATAAAGGCTCCCATGGGGAGTTCAGTTGTACCCAAAGCCTTCCTTTGTGGGCACTTATGGATGGGTGAATGGGGCTTGAAACGCATTTTCTGGAGCCCGAGTTTTCAGTCTTCTGCCAAGGTGGCTAGGGGTATATTTAGGGTTGCTCGTAAACAGTGAACAAGGAGGGTCCAGTTGCATGTGGGGCTGCGTAAAGGCTCCCCTGGGGAGTTCAGTTGTACCCAAAGCCTTCCTTTGGGGGCACTTTGGGATGGGTGAATTAGGCGTTTAATGCATTTTTTGGGGCCCGAGTTTTCAGTCGACTGCCAGGCGGGCCAGGGCTATATTTAGGGTTGCTGTGAAAGAGCGAATACGGAGGGTCCAGTTGCATGTGGGGCTGCGTTAAGGCTCCCCTGGGGAGTCCAGTTGTACCCAAAGCCTTCCTTTGGGAGCACTTTTGGATGTTCCAAGGGGAATCGCAATGCGTTTTCTGAGGCCCGCTTTTTCAGTCTTCTCCCATTGCGCCGAGGGCTATATTTAGGCTTGCGGTGAAAGAGTGAACCCGGAGGGTCCAGTTGCATGTGGGGCTGCATAAAGGCTCCCCTGGGGAGTTCACTTGTACCCAAAGCCTTCCTTTGGGGGCACTTCTGGATGGGCGAAAGGGGCTTGAAACGCTTTTTCTGTGGCCCGAGTTTTCAGTCTTCTGCCATGCTGGCTAGGGTTATATTTAGGGTTGCTGTAAAGAGCGAACACGGAGGGTCCAGTTGCATGTGGGGCTGCATAAAGGCTCCCCTGGGGAGTTCAGATGTACCCAAAGCCTTCCTTTGGGGGCACTTTTGGATGGGCGAATGGGGCTTGAAACGCATTTTCTGGAGCCCGAGTTTTCAGTCTTCTGCCATGGTGGCTAGGGGTATATTTAAGGTTGCTCGTAAACAGTGAACAAGGAGGGTCCAGTTGCATGTGGGGCTGCATAAAGGCTCCCATGGGGAGTTCACTTGTACCCAAAGCCTTCCTTTGGGGGCACTTCTGGATGGGTGAATGGGGCTTGAAACGCATTTTCTGGAGCCCGAGTTTTCAGTCTTCTGCCAAGGTGGCTAGGGGTATATTTAGGGTTGCTCGTAAACAATGAACAAGGAGGGTCCAGTTGCATGTGGGGCTGCGTAAAGGCTCCCCTGGGGAGTCCAGTTGTACCCAAAGCCTTCCTCTGGGGGCACTTTTGGATGGGCGAATTAGGCTTTTAATGCATTTTCTGGGGCCCGAGTTTTCAGTCGACTGCCAGGCGGGCCAGGGCTATATTTAGGGTTGCTGTGAAAGAGCGAATACGGAGGGTCCAGTTGCATGTGGGGCTGCGTTAAGGCTCCCCTGGGGAGTCCAGTTGTACCCAAAGCCTTCCTTTGGGAGCACTTTGGGATGGTCCAAGGGGAATCGCAATGCGTTTTCTGAGGCCCGCTTTTTCAGTCTTCTCCCATTGCGCCTAGGGCTATATTTAAGCTTGCGGTGAAAGAGTGAACCCGGAGGGTTCAGTTGCATGTGGGGCTGCATAAAGGCTCCCCTGGGGAGTTCACTTGTACCCAAAGCCTTCCTTTGGGGGCACTTCTGGATGGGCGAAAGGGGCTTGAAACGCTTTTTCTGTGGCCCGAGTTTTCAGTCTTCTGCCATGCTGGCTAGGGTTATATTTAGGGTTGCTGTAAAGAGCGAACACGGAGGGTCCAGTTGCATGTGGGGCTGCATAAAGGCTCCCCTGGGGAGTTCAGATGTACCCAAAGCCTTCCTTTGGGGGCACTCCTGGATGGGTGAATGGGGCTTGAAACGCATTTTCTGGAGCCCGAGTTTTCAGTCTTCTGCCATGGTGGCTAGGGGTATATTTAGGGTTGCTCGTAAACAGTGAACAAGGAGGGTCCAGTTGCATGTGGGTCTGTGTAAAGGCTCCCCTGGGGAGTTCAGATGTACCCAAAGCCTTCCTTTGGGGGCACTTTTGGATGGGCGAATGGGGCTCGTAACACATTTTCTGTGGCCCGAGCTTTCAGTCGACTGCCAGGCGTGCTAGGGCTATACTTAGGCTTGCGGTGAAAGAGTGAACCCGGAGGGTCCAGTTGCATGTGGGGCTGCATAAAGGCTCCCCTGGGGAGTTAAGTTGCACACAAAGCCTTCCTTTGGGGGCACTTCTGGATGGGTGAATGGGGCTTGAAACGCATTTTCTGGAGCCCGAGTTTTCAGTCTTCTGCCAAGGTGGCTAGGGGTATATTTAGGGTTGCTCGTAAACAGTGAACAAGGAGGGTCCAGTTGCATGTGGGGCTGCGTAAAGGCTCCCCTGGGGAGTTCAGTTGTACCCAAAGCCTTCCTCTGGGGGCACTTTTGAATGGTCCAAGGGGAATCGCAATGCGTTTTCTGAGGCCCGCTTTTTCTGTCTTCTCCCATTGCGCCGAGGGCTATACTTAGGCTTGCGGTGCAAGAGTGAACCCGGAGGGTCCAGTTGCATGTGGGGCTGCATAAAGGCTCCCCTGGGGAGTTCACTTGTACCCAAAGCCTTCCTTTGGGGGCACTTCTGGATGGGCGAAAGGGGCTTGAAACGGTTTTTCTGGAGCCCGAGTTTTCAGTCTTCTGCCATGCTGGCTAGGGGTATATTTAGGGTTGCTGTAAAGAGCGAACACGGAGGGTCCAGTTGCATGTGGGGCTGCGTAAAGGCTCCCCTGGGGAGTTCAGATGTACCCAAAGCCTTCCTTTGGGGGCACTTTTGGATGGGCGAATGGGGCTTGAAACGCATTTTCTGGAGCCCGAGTTTTCAGTCTTCTGCCATGGTGGCTAGGGGTATATTTAGGGTTGCTCGTAAACAGTGAACAAGGAGGGTCCAGTTGCATGTGGGGCTGCGTAAAGGCTCCCCTGGGGAGTTCAGATGTACCCAAAGCCTTCCTTTGGGGGCACTTTTGGATGGGCGAATGGGGCTCGTAACACATTTTCTGTGGCCCGAGCTTTCAGTCGACTGCCAGGCGTGCTAGGGCTATATTTAGGCTTGCGGTGAAAGAGTGAACCCGGAGGGTCCAGTTGCATGTGGGGCTGCATAAAGGCTCCCCTGGGGAGTTCAGTAGTACCCAAAGCCTTCCTTTGGGGGCACTTCTGGATGGGTGAATGGGGCTTGAAACGCATTTTCTGGAGCCCGAGTTTTCAGTCTTCTGCCAAGGTGGCTAGGGGTATATTTAGGGTTGCTCGTAAACAGTGAACAAGGAGGGTCCAGTTGCATGTGGGGCTGCGTAAAGGCTCCCCTGGGGAGTTCAGTTGTACCCAAAGCCTTCCTCTGGGGGCACTTTTGGATGGGCGAATTAGGCTTTTAACGCATTTTCTGGGGCCCGAGTTTTCAGTCGACTGCCAGGCGGGCCAGGGCTATATTTAGGGTTGCTGTGAAATAGTGAACCCGGAGGGTCCAGTTGTATGTGGGGCTGCATAAAGGCTCCCCTGGGGAGTTCAGTTGTACCCAAAGCCTTCCTTTGGGGGCACTTCTGGATGGGTGAATGGGGCTTGAAACGCATTTTCTGGAGCCCGAGTTTTCAGTCTTCTGCCAAGGTGGCTAGGGCTATATTTAAGGTTGCTCGTAAACAGTGAACAAGGAGGGTCCAGTTGCATGTGGGGCTGCGTAAAGGCTCCCCTGGGGAGTTCAGTTGTACCCAAAGCCTTCCTCTGGGGGCACTTTTGAATGGTCCAAGGGGAATCGCAATGCGTTTTCTGAGGCCCGCTTTTTCAGTCTTCTCCCATTGCGCCGAGGGCTATACTTAGGCTTGTGGTGCAAGAGTGAACCCGGAGGGTCCAGTTGCATGTGGGGCTGCATAAAGGCTCCCCTGGGGAGTTCACTTGTACCCAAAGCCTTCCTTTGGGGGCACTTCTGGATGGGCGAAAGGGGCTTGAAACGGTTTTTCTGGAGCCCGAGTTTTCAGTCTTATGCCATGCTGGCTAGGGGTATATTTAGGGTTGCTGTAAAGAGCGAACACGGAGGGTCCAGTTGCATGTGGGGCTGCGTAAAGGCTCCCCTGGTGAGTTCAGATGTACCCAAAGCCTTCCTTTGGGGGCACTTTTGGATGGGCTAATGGGGCTTGAAACGCATTTTCTGGAGCCCGAGTTTTCAGTCTTCTGCCATGGTGGCTAGGGGTATATTTAGGGTTGCTCGTAAACAGTGAACAAGGAGGGTCCAGTTGCATGTGGGGCTGCATAAAGGCTCCCCTGGGGAGTTCAGTTGTACCCAAAGCCTTCCTTTGGGGGCACTTCTGGATGGGTGAATGGGGCTTGAAACGCATTTTCTGGAGCCCGAGTTTTCAGTCTTCTGCCATGGTGGCTAGGGGTATATTTAGGGTTGCTCGTAAACAGTGAACAAGGAGGGTCCAGTTGCATGTGGGTCTGCGTAAAGGCTCCCCTGGGGAGTTCAGATGTACCCAAAGCCTTCCTTTGGGGGCACTTTTGGATGGGCGAATGGGGCTCGTAACACATTTTCTGTGGCCCGAGCTTTCAGTCGACTGCCAGGCATGCTAGGGCTATATTTAGGCTTGCGGTGAAAGAGTGAACCCGGAGGGTCCAGTTGCATGTGGGGCTGCATAAAGGCTCCCCTGGGGAGTTCAGTTGTACCCAAAGCCTTCCTTTGGGGGCACTTCTGGATGGGTGAATGGGGCTTGAAACGCATTTTCTGGAGCCCGAGTTTTCAGTCTTCTGCCAAGGTGGCTAGGGCTATATTTAGGGTTGCTCGTAAACAGTGAACAAGGAGGGTCCAGTTGCATGTGGGGCTGCGTAAAGGCTCCCCTGGGGAGTTCAGTTGTACCCAAAGCCTTCCTCTGGGGGCACTTTTGAATGGTCCAAGGGGAATCGCAATGCGTTTTCTGAGGCCCGCTTTTTCAGTCTTCTCCCATTGCGCCGAGGGCTATACTTAGGCTTGCGGTGCAAGAGTGAACCCGGAGGGTCCAGTTGCATGTGGGGCTGCATAAAGGCTCCCCTGGGGAGTTCACTTGTACCCAAAGCCTTCCTTTGGGGGCACTTCTGGATGGGTGAATGGGGCTTGAAACGCATTTTCTGGAGCCCGAGTTTTCAGTCTTCTGCCAAGGTGGCTAGGGGTATATTTAGGGTTGCTCGTAAACAGTGAACAAGGAGGGTCCAGTTGCATGTGGGGCTGCGTATAGGCTCCCCTGGGGAGTTCAGTTGTACCCAAAGCCTTCCTCTGGGGGCACTTTTGGATGGGCGAATTAGGCTTTTAACGCATTTTCTGGGGCCCGAGTTTTCAGTCGACTGCCAGGCGGGCCAGGGTTATATTTAGGGTTGCTGTGAAAGAGCGAATACGGAGGGTCCAGTTGCATGTGGGGCTGCGTAAAGGCTCCCCTGGGGAGTCCAGTTGTACCCAAAGCCTTCCTTTGGGGGCACTTCTGGATGGTCCAAGGGGAATCGCAATGCGTTTTCTGGGGCCCGCTTTTTCAGTCTTCTCCCATTGCGCCGAGGGCTATATTTAGGCTTGCGGTGAAAGAGTGAACCCGGAAGGTCCAGTTGCATGTGGGGCTGCATAAGGGCTCCCCTGGGGAGTTCACTTGTACCCAAAGCCTTCCTTTGGGGGCATTTCTGGATGGGTGAATGGGGCTTGAAACGCTTTTTCTGTGGCCCGAGTTTTCAGTCTTCTGCCATGCTGGCTAGGGTTATATTTAGGGTTGCTGTAAAGAGCGAACACGGAGGGTCCAGTTGCATGTGGGGCTGCGTAAAGGCTCCCCTGGGGAGTTCACTTGTACCCAAAGCCTTCCTCTGGGGGCACTTTTGGATGGGCGAATTATGGCTTTTAATGCATTTTCTGGGGCCCGAGTTTTCAGTCGACTGCCAGGCGGGCCAGGGCTATATTTAGGGTTGCTGTGAATGAGCGAATACGGAGGGTCCAGTTGCATGTGGGGCTGCGTAAAGGCTCCCCTGGGGAGTCCAGTTGTACCCAAAGCCTTCCTTTGGGAGCACTTTTGGATGGTCCAAGGGGAATCGCAATGCGTTTTCTGAGGCCCGCTTTTTCAGTCTTCTCCCATTGCGCCGAGGGCTATATTGAGGCTTGCGGTGAAAGAGTGAACCCGGAGGGTCCAGTTGCATGTGGGGCTGCATAAAGGCTCCCCTGGGGAGTTCACTTGTACCCAAAGCCTTCCTTTGGGGGCACTTCTGGATGGGCGAAAGGGGCTTGAAACGCTTTT
Source organism: Anas acuta (assembly GCF_963932015.1). Classification (NCBI taxonomy): domain Eukaryota; kingdom Metazoa; phylum Chordata; class Aves; order Anseriformes; family Anatidae; genus Anas; species Anas acuta. Next base: position 33,530 of record NW_027076042.1, on the reverse strand, counting down.
TCTGTGGCCCGAGTTTTAAGTCTTCTGCCATGCTGGCTAGGGTTATATTTAGGGTTGCTGTAAAGAGCGAACACGGAGGGTCCAGTTGCATGTGGGGCTGCGTAAAGGCTCCCCTGGGGAGTCCAGTTGTACCCAAAGCCTTCCTTTGGGAGCACTTTTGGATGGTCCAAGGGGAATCGCAATGCGTTTTCTGAGGCCCGCTTTTTCAGTCTTCTCCCATTGCGCCGAGGGCTATATTGAGGCTTGCGGTGAAAGAGTGAACCCGGAGGGTCCAGTTGCATGTGGGGCTGCATAAAGGCTCCCCTGGGGAGTTCAGTTGTACCCAAAGCCTTCCTCTGGGGGCACTTTTGGATGGGCGAATTAGTCTTTTAACGCATTTTCTGGGGCCCGAGTTTTCAGTCGACTGCCAGGCGGGCCAGGGCTATATTTAGGGTTGCTGTAAAAGAGTGAACCCGGACGGTCCAGTTGCATGTGGGGCTGCATAAAGGCTCCCCTGGGGAGTTCACTTGTACCCAAAGCCTTCCCTTGGGGGCACTTCTGGATGGGCGAATGGGGCTTGAAACGCTTTTTCTGTGGCCCGAGTTTTCAGTCTTCTGCCATGCTGGCTAGGGTTATACTTAGGGTTGCTTGTAAACAGCGAACACGGGGGGTCCAGTTGCATGTGGGGCTGCATAAAGGCTCCCCTGGGGAGTTCAGTTGTACCCAAAGCCTTCCTTTGGGGGCACTTTTGCATGGTCGAATGGGGCTCGTAGCACGTTTTCTGGGGCCCGATTTTTCAGTCGTCTGCCATGCGGGCCAGGGTTATATTTAGGGTTGCTGTGAAAGAGCGAATACGGAGGGTCCAGTTGCATGTGGGGCTGCATAAAGGCTCCCCTGGGGAGTCCAGTTGTACCCAAAGCCTTCCTTTGGGGGCACTTCTGGATGGTCCAAGGGGAATCGCAATGCGTTTTCTGGGGCCCGCTTTTTCAGTCTTCTCCCATTGCGCCGAGGGCTATATTTAGGCTTGCGGTGAAAGAGTGAACCCGGAGGGTCCAGTTGCATGTGGGGCTGCATAAGGGCTCCCCTGGGGAGTTCACTTGTACCCAAAGCCTTCCTTTGGGGGCATTTCTGGATGGGTGAATGGGGCTTGAAACGCTTTTTCTGTGGCCCGAGTTTTCAGTCTTCTGCCATGCTGGCTAGGGTTATATTTAGGGTTGCTGTAAAGAGCGAACACGGAGGGTCCAGTTGCATGTGGGGCTGCGTAAAGGCTCCCCTGGGGAGTTCACTTGTACCCAAAGCCTTCCTCTGGGGGCACTTTTGGATGGGCGAATTATGGCTTTTAATGCATTTTCTGGGGCCCGAGTTTTCAGTCGACTGCCAGGCGGGCCAGGGCTATATTTAGGGTTGCTGTGAAAGAGCGAATACGGAGGGTCCAGTTGCATGTGGGGCTGCGTTAAGGCTCCCCTGGGGAGTCCAGTTGTACCCAAAGCCTTCCTTTGGGAGCACTTTTGGATGGTCCAAGGGGAATCGCAATGCGTTTTCTGAGGCCCGCTTTTTCAGTCTTCTCCCATTGCGCCGAGGGCTATATTTAGGCTTGCGGTGAAAGAGTGAACCCGGAGGGTCCAGTTGCATGTGGGGCTGCATAAAGGCTCCCCTGGGGAGTTCAGTTGTACCCAAAGCCTTCCTTTGGGGGCACTTCTGGATGGGCGAAAGGGGCTTGAAACGCTTTTTCTGTGGCCCGAGTTTTCAGTCTTCTGCCATGCTGGCTAGGGTTATATTTAGGGTTGCTGTAAAGAGCGAACACGGAGGGTCCAGTTGCATGTGGGGCTGCATAAAGGCTCCCCTGGGGAGTTCACTTGTACCCAAAGCCTTCCTTTGGGGGCACTTCTGGATGGGCGAATGGGGCTTGAAACGCATTTTCTGGAGCCCGAGTTTTCAGTCTTCTGCCATGGTGGCTAGGGCTATATTTAGGCTTGCGGTGAAAGAGTGAACCCGGAGGGTCCAGTTGCATGTGGGGCTGCATAAAGGCTCCCCTGGGGAGTTCACTTGTACCCAAAGCCTTCCTTTGGGGGCACTTCTGGATGGGTGAATGGGGCTTGAAACGCATTTTCTGGAGCCCGAGTTTTCAGTCTTCTGCCATGGTGGCTAGGGGTATATTTAGGGTTGCTCGTAAACAGTGAACAAGGAGGGTCCAGTTGCATGTGGGGCTGCGTAAAGGCTCCCCTGGGGAGTTCACTTGTACCTAAAGCCTTCCTTTGGGGGCACTTTTGGATGGGCGAATTAGGCTTTTAATGCGTTTTCTGGGGCCCGAGTTTTCAGTCTACTGCCAGGCATGCCAGGGCTATATTTAGGGTTGCTGTGAAAGAGCGAATACGGAGGGTCCAGTTGCATGTGGGGCTGCGTAAAGGCTCCCCTGAGGAGTTCAGTTGTACCCAAAGATTTCCTTTGGGGGCACTTTTGGATGGTCCAAGGGGAATCGCAATGCGTTTTCTGGGGCCCGCTTTTTCAGTCTTCTCCCATTGCGCCGAGGGCTATATTTAGGCTTGCGGTGAAAGAGTGAACCCGGAGGGTCCAGTTGCATGTGGGGCTGCATAAAGGCTCCCCTGGGGAGTTCAGTTGTACCCAAAGCCTTCCTTTGGGGGCACTTCTGGATGGGCGAAAGGGGCTTGAAACGCATTTTCTGGAGCCCGAGTTTTCAGTCTTCTGCCATGGTGGCTAGGGGTATATTTAGGGTTGCTGTAAAGAGCGAACACGGAGGGTCCAGTTGCATGTGGGGCTGCGTAAAGGCTCCCCTGGGGAGTTCAGATGTACTTAAAGCCTTCCTTTGGGGGCACTTTTGGATTGGCGAATGGGGCTCGTAACACATTTTCTTTGGCCCGAGCTTTCAGTCGACTGCCAGGCGTGCAAGGGCTATATTTAGGGTTGCTGTGAAAGAGCGAATACAGAGGGTCCAGTTGCATGTGGGGCTGCGTTAAGGCTCCCCTGGGGAGTTCAGTTGTACCCAAAGCCTTCCTCTGGGGGCACTTTTGGATGGGCGAATTAGGCTTTTAACAGTTTTTCTGGGGCCCAAGTTTTCAGTCGACTGCCAGGCGGGCCAGGGCTATATTTAGGTTTGCTGTGAAAGAGCGAATACGGAGGGTCCAGTTGCATGTGGGGCTGCGTTAAGGCTCCCCTGGGGAGTCCAGTTGTACCCAAAGATTTCCTTTGGGGGCACTTTTAATGGTCCAAGGGGAATCGCAATGCGTTTTCTGGGGCCCGCTTTTTCAGTCTTCTCCCATTGCGCCTAGGGCTATATTTAGGGTTGCGGTGAAAGAGTGAACCCGGAGGGTCCAGTTGCATGTGGGGCTGCATAAAGGCTCCCCTGGGGAGTTCAGTTGTACCCAAAGCCTTCCTTTGGGGGCACTTTTGGATGGGCGAATGGGGCTTCTAGCACGTTTTCTGGGGCCCGAGCTTTCAGTCGACTGCCAGGCGTGCTAGGGCTATATTTAGGCTTGCGGTGAAAGAGTGAACCCGGAGGGTCCAGTTGCATGTGGGGCTGCATAAAGGCTCCCCTGGGGAGTTCAGTTGTACCCAAAGCCTTCCTTTGGGGGCACTTCTGGATGGGTGAATGGGGCTTGAAACGCATTTTCTGGAGCCCAAGTTTTAAGTCTTCTGCCATGGTGGCTAGGGGTATATTTAGGGTTGCTCGTAAACAGTGAACAAGGAGGGTCCAGTTGCATGTGGGGCTGCGTAAAGGCTCCCCTGGGGAGTTCAGTTGTACCCAAAGCCTTCCTCTGGGGGCACTTTTGGATGGGCGAATTAGGCTTTTAGTGCATTTTCTGGGGCCCGAGTTTTCAGTCGACTGCCAGGCGGGCCAGGGCTATATTTAGGGTTGCTGTGAAAGAGCGAATACGGAGGGTCCAGTTGCATGTGGGGCTGCGTTAAGGCTCCCCTGGGGAGTCCAGTTGTACCCAAAGCCTTCCTTTGGGGGCACTTTTGGATGGTCGAAGGGGAATCGCAATACGTTTTCTGAGTCCCGCTTTTTCAGTCTTCTCCCATTGCGCCGAGGGCTATATTTAGGCTTGCGGTGAAAGAGTGAACCCGGAGGGTCCAGTTGCATGTGGGGCTGCATAAAGGCTCCCCTGGGGAGTTCAGTTGTACCCAAAGCCTTCCTTTTGGGGCACTTCTGGATGGGCGAAAGGGGCTTGAAACGCTTTTTCTGTGGCCCGAGTTTTCAGTCTTCTGCCATGCTGGCTAGGGTTATATTTAGGGTTGCTGTAAAGAGCGAACACGGAGGGTCCAGTTGCATGTGGGGCTGCATAAAGGCTCCCCTGGGGAGTTCAGTTGAACCCAAAGCCTTCCTTTGGGGGCACTTCTGGATGGGCGAAAGGGGCTTGAAACGCTTTTTCTGTGGCCCGAGTTTTCAGTCTTCTGCCATGCTGGCTAGCGTTATATTTAGGGTTGCTGTAAAGAGCGAACACGGAGGGTCCAGTTGCATGTGGGGCTGCGTAAAGGCTCCCCTGGGGAGTTCAGATGTACCCAAAGCCTTCCTTTGGGGGCACTTTTGGATGGGCGAATGGGGCTCGTAACACATTTTCTGTGGCCCGAACTTTCAGTCGACTGCCAGGCGTGCTAGGGCTATATTTAGGCTTGCGGTGAAAGAGTGAACCCGGAGGGTCCAGTTGCATGTGGGGCTGCATAAAGGCTCCCCTGGGGAGGTCACTTGTACCCAAAGCCTTCCTTTGGGGGCACTTCTGGATGGGTGAATGGGGCGTGAAACGCATTTTCTGGGGCCCGAGTTTTCAGTCGACTGCCAGGCGGGCCAGGGCTATATTTAGGGTTGCTGTGAAAGAGTGAACCCGGAGGGTCCAGTTGCATGTGGGGCTGCATAAAGGCTCCCCTGGGGAGTTCACTTGTACCCAAAGCCTTCCTTTGGGGGCACTTCTGGATGGGTGAAAGGGGCTTGAAACGCTTTTTCTGTGGCCCGAGTTTTCAGTCTTCTGCCATGCTGGCTAGGGTTATATTTAGGGTTGCTGTAAAGAGCGAACACGGAGGGTCCAGTTGCATGTGGGGCTGCGTAAAGGCTCCCCTGGGGAGTTCAGATGTACCCAAAGCCTTACTTTGGGGGCACTTTTGGATGGGCGAATGGGGCTCGTAACACATTTTCTGTAACCCGAGCTTTCAGTCGACTGCCAGGCGTGCTAGGGCTATATTTAGGCTTGCGGTGAAAGAGTGAACCCGGAGGGTCCAGTTGCATGTGGGGCTGCATAAAGGCTCCCCTGGGGAGTTCAGTTGTACCCAAAGCCCTCCTTTGGGGGCACCTCTGGATGGGTGAATGGGGCTTGAAACGCATTTTCTGGAGCCCGAGTTTTCAGTCTTCTGCCATGGTGGCTAGGGGTATATTTAGGGTTGCTTGTAAACAGTGAACAAGGAGGGTCCAGTTGCATGTGGGGCTGCGTAAAGGCTCCCCTGGAGAGTTCACTTGTACCCAAAGCCTTCCTCTGGGGGCACTTTTGGATGGGCGAATTAGGCTTTTAACAGTTTTTCTGGGGCCCGAGTTTTCAGTCGACTGCCAGGCGGGCTAGGGCTATATTTAGGGTTGCTGTAAAGAGCGAACACGGAGGGTCCAGTTGCATGTGGGGCTGCGTAAAGGCTCCCCTGGGGAGTCCAGTTGTACCCAAAGCCTTCCTTTGGGGGCACTTCTGGATGGGCGAATGGGGCTTGAAACGCTTTTTCTGTGGCCCGAGTTTTCAGTCTTCTGCCATGCTGGCTAGGGTTATATTTAGGGTTGCTGTAAAGAGCGAACACGGAGGGTCCAGTTGCATGTGGGGCTGCGTTAAGGCTCCCCTGGGGAGTTCAGTTGTACCCAAAGCCTTCCTCTGGGGGCACTTTTGGATGGGCGAATTAGGCTTTTAATGCATTTTCTGGGGCCCGAGTTTTCAGTTGACTGCCAGGCGGGCCAGGGCTATATTTAGGGTTGCTGTGAAAGAGCGAATACGGAGGGTCCAGTTGCATGTGGGGCTGCGTTAAGGCTCCCCTGGGGAGTTCAGTTGTACCCAAAGCCTTCCTCTGGGGGCACTTTTGGATGGGCGAATTAGGCTTTTAACAGTTTTTCTGGGGCCCGAGTTTTCAGTCGACTGCCAGGCGGGCCAGGGCTATATTTAGGGTTGCTGTGAAAGAGCGAATACGGAGGGTCCAGTTCCATGTGGGGCTGCGTTAAGGCTCCCCTGGGGAGTCCAGTTGTACCCAAAGATTTCCTTTGGGGGCACTTTTAATGGTCCAAGGGGAATCGCAATGCGTTTTCTGGGGCCCGCTTTTTCAGTCTTCTCCCATTGCGCCTAGGGCTATATTTAGGGTTGCGGTGAAAGAGTGAACCCGGAGGGTCCAGTTGCATGTGGGGCTGCAAAAAGGCTCCCCTGGGGAGTTCAGTTGTACCCAAAGCCTTCCTTTGGGGGCACTTTTGGATGGGCGAATGGGGCTTGTAGCACGTTTTCTGGGGCCCGAGCTTTCAGTCGACTGCCAGGCATGCTAGGGCTATATTTAGGCTTGCGGTGAAAGAGTGAACCCGGAGGGTCCAGTTGCATGTGGGGCTGCATAAACGCTCCCCTGGGGAGTTCAGTTGTACCCAAAGCCTTCCTTTGGGGGCACTTCTGGATGGGTGAATGGGGCTTGAAACGCATTTTCTGGAGCCCAAGTTTTAAGTCTTCTGCCATGGTGGCTAGGGGTATATTTAGGGTTGCTCGTAAACAGTGAACAAGGAGGGTCCAGTTGCATGTGGGGCTGCGTAAAGGCTCCCCTGGGGAGTTCAGTTGTACCCAAAGCCTTCCTCTGGGAGCACTTTTGGATGGGCGAATTAGGCTTTTAATGCATTTTCTGGGGCCCGAGTTTTCAGTCGACTGCCAGGCGGGCCAGGGCTATATTTAGGGTTGCTGTGAAAGAGCGAATACGGAGGGTCCAGTTGCATGTGGGGCTGCGTTAAGGCTCCCCTGGGGAGTCCAGTTGTACCCAAAGCCTTCCTTTGGGGGCACTTTGGGATGGTCCAAGGGGAATCGCAATGCGTTTTCTGAGGCCCGCTTTTTCAGTCTTCTCCCATTGCGCCGAGGGCTATATTTAGGCTTGCGGTGAAAGAGTGAACCCGGAGGGTCCAGTTGCATGTGGGGCTGCATAAAGGCTCCCCTGGGGAGTTCAGTTGTACCCAAAGCCTTCCTTTTGGGGCACTTCTGGATGGGCGAAAGGGGCTTGAAATGCTTTTTCTGTGGCCCGAGTTTTCAGTCTTCTGCCATGCTGGCTAGGGTTATATTTAGGGTTGCTCGTAAACAGTGAACAAGGAGGGTCCAGTTGCATGTGGGGCTGCGTAAAGGCTCCCCTGGGGAGTTCAGTTGTACCCAAAGCCTTCCTTTGGGGGCACTTCTGGATGGTCGAATGGGGCTTGTAGCACGTTTTCTGTAGCCCGATTTTTCAGTCGTCTTTCATGCGGGCCAAGGTTATATTTAGGGTTGCTGTGAAAGAGCGAATACGGAGGGTCCAGTTGCATGTGGGGCTGCATAAAGGCTCCCCTGGGGAGTTCACTTGTACCCAAAGCCTTCCTTTGGGGGCACTTCTGGATGGGCGAAAGGGGCTTGAAACGCTTTTTCTGTGGCCCGAGTTTTCAGTCTTCTGTCATGGTGGCTAGGGTTATATTTAGGGTTGCTGTAAAGAGCGAACACGGAGGGTCCAGTTGCATGTGGGGCTGCGTAAAGGCTCCCCTGGGGAGTTCAGATGTACCCAAAGCCTTCCTTTGGGGGCACTTTTGGATGGGCGAATGGGGCTCGTAACACATTTTCTGTGGCCCGAGCTTTCAGTCGACTGCCAGGCGTGCTAGGGCTATATTTAGGCTTGCGGTGAAAGAGTGAACCCGGAGAGTCCAGTTGCATGTGGGGCTGCATAAAGGCTCCCCTGGGGAGTTCACTTGTACCCAAAGCCTTCCTTTGGGAGCACTTCTGGTTGGGTGAATGGGGCTTGAAACGCATTTTCTGGAGCCCGAGTTTTCAGTCTTCTGCCATGGTGGCTAGGGGTATATTTAGGGTTGCTCGTAAACAGTGAACAAGGAGGGTCCAGTTGCATGTGGGGCTGCATAAAGGCTCCCCTGGGGAGTTCACTTGTACCCAAAGCCTTCCTCTGGGGGCACTTTTGGATGGGCGAATTAGGCTTTTAACAGTTTTCTGGGGCTTGAGTTTTCAGTCGACTGCCAGGCGGGCCAGGGCTATATTTAGGGTTTCTGTGAAAGAGCGAATACGGAGGGTCCAGTTGCATGTGGGGCTGTGTTAAGGCTCCCCTGGGGAGTTCAGTTGTACCCAAAGCCTTCCTCTGGGGGCACTTTTGGATGGGCGAATTAGGCTTTTAACGCATTTTCTGGGGCCCGAGTTTTCAGTCGACTGCCAGGCGGGCCAGGGCTATATTTAGGGTTGCTGTGAAAGAGTGAACCCGAAGGGCCCAGTTGCATGTGGGGCTGCATAAAGGCTCCCCTGGGGAGTTCACTTGTACCCAAAGCCTTCCTTTGGGGGCACTTTTGGATGGTCGAATGGGGCTTGTAGCACGTTTTCTGTGGCCCGAGTTTTCAGTCTTCTGCCATGCTGGCTAGGGTTATATTTAGGGTTGCTGTAAAGAGCGAACACGGAGGGTCCAGTTGCATGTGGGGCTGCGTAAAGGCTCCCCTGGGGAGTTCAGATGTACCCAAAGCCTTCCTTTGGGGGCACTTTTGGATGGGCGAATGGGGCTCGTAACAGTTTTTCTGGGGCCCGAGCTTTCAGTCGACTGCCAGGCGTGCTAGGGCTATATTTAGGCTTGCGGTGAAAGAGTGAACCCGGAGGGTCCAGTTGCATGTGGGGCTGCATAAAGGCTCCCCTGGGGAGTTCAGTTGTACCCAAAGCCTTCCTTTGGGGGCACTTCTGGATGGGTGAACGGGGCTTGAAACGCATTTTCTGGAGCCCGAGTTTTCAGTCTTCTGCCATGGTGGCTAGGGGTATATTTAGGGTTGCTCGTAAACAGTGAACAAGGAGGGTCCAGTTGCATGTGGGGCTGCATAAAGGCTCCCCTGGGGAGTTCAGATGTACCCAAAGCCTTCCTTTGGGGGCACTTCTGGATGGGCGAAAGGGGCTTGAAACGCTTTTTCTGTGGCCTGAGTTTTCAGTCTTCTGCCATGCTGGCTAGGGTTATATTTAGGGTTGCTCGTAAACAGTGAACAAGGAGGGTCCAGTTGCATGTGGGGCTGCATAAAGGCTCCCCTGGGGAGTTCACTTGTACCCAAAGCCTTCCTCTGGGGGCACTTTTGGATGGGTGAATTAGGCTTTTAACAGTTTTTCTGTGGCCCGAGTTTTCAGTTTTCTGCCATGCTGGCTAGTGTTATATTTAGGGTTGCTTGTAAACAGCGAACACGGGGGGTCCAGTTGCGTATGGGCCTGCATAAAGGCTCCCCTGGGGAGTTCAGTTGTACCCAAAGCCTTCCTTTGGGGGCACTTTTGGATGGTCGAATGGGGCTTGTAGCACGTTTTCTGTGGCCCGATTTTTCAGTCGTCTGCCATGCGGGCCAGGGTTATATTTAGGGTTGCTGTGAAAGAGCGAATACGGAGAGTCCAGTTGCCTGTGGGGCTGCATAAAGGCTCCCCTGGGGAGTTCACTTGTACCCAAAGCCTTCGCTTTGGGGGCACTTCTGGATGGGCGAAAGGGGCTTGAAACGCTTTTTCTGTGGCCCGAGTTTTCAGTCTTCTACCATGCTGGCTAGGGCTGTGAGGAATGTTTTAACAATTCCAATTCGTGTCCATAAATTTGCGTCCATAAAGAATAATTCTGTTTGAATCCTGTCTGCTTCTGGGCCCTGCACTGGCAGTTTAATTCTTGAACCACAGATGCAGTGTGTCCCAGTCTCCCCCTCATTCCAGTCAATTTATCAAGTCTTCAGAAAACACTCCTTAAATTTGTGAACCTGTTTGCTTTTGTTATTCCGGACTTCTATTTCTAACAGTTACAGCCTTTTTTCCTGTCTTCTTCGAGATTAACTTAACACTGCTATAGATGTGTCTGTGAATGGCTGGGGAAGAATGTTTTAATTACTCGTGAAGCGTCAAATAAGAAAGCTGTTTGTGTTTGATGTCTGGGAGTTTCAGAACAACTGATAACAACTAGTGACTGTTATGGGATACTATGTGGATCCTTGGTATCTGGCCAGGGGGGCCAAGAGATTAAGAGGAAGAAAAAAGAAGCTGAAGGACGGTTGGGAGACAAGACCTGCGGAGAGTGTACAGAGAGTGTTCCATAAACTTGGAATAGTGCCGAGTAAGTACAAAGGGTGAGAGGAAGACTACGAGCCTTCAGCATGAAAGACCCCTAGAGACCCCCAGAGGAGACTGATGCGCATGCTCCAGTAGGAGGGACTGGACCCCGGAAGCTAATTATAATAATCTACTTTTTTAGAAGTAGTAATGAATATGTATTAGTCTAGGTGCATAAAAATCAGCTGCTTGATGTAACTGGTGTGCGTCCTGGTGGAGCAGAGACTCCCGGTGCACCCAGCGCTGTTTGCTTACCTCTATTCCTTTATATTCTTTTAATAAATCCTATTTTTTTATTTAATCCTAATTTGAATCCTGAGCCATTTATAACAATTTGGGGGCTCGTCCGGGATGGCTATAGTTCCTGAATTCTGATTTAATCTAGGAGAGGCGCCCCACCATTTGGTGGCTCCTGTTTGAGTCAGATCGGGACTAATGCCATCCTGAACCTGAATAAAGGTAAGCAAAGAATTTGATTTTTTTTGAGCTCCCTTGTTGCCGGCTGTTTTTTGCCCGTAATTCTGCGCGCGAAGATCCGGACGAAGACGACAGAGTCGTTTGGATACCGTTTGGTTGGGTAAGGGTACGGTTGCCATTTTTTGTGTGTGAGAGTGTAACTGAGACTTCTAAAGTCAGCGTGGAGGTCTTTTTGTTTTCTCACTGGTTCTAATCTCCTGTCGGGGGGGCTGGGCTGGTGAGAAGAGGGATACGTGGGTGGGTGATAGGTCCTAAACCCCCTGCAAGACACTCTCACTGGGCAGCCAAGGGCTGTGGGAATTGCCACTAGTAAAATTCCCGGATGGGTCAGATAAAATCGAAGACCAAGGACCAGAAAGGGAGCAAATTACCAGATATATGACCAAAAAGTCCATTATGAATAATTATTAGAAATTGGAACAATAGGGGCCCCAGGAAATTAAAGAGTAAATTAAAAATGATCCAGTATTTTATGATAGAACGACCAAAAGAACCCTTAAGACCCCCTGTATTTTGATCCACGGAGGACGGGGTCTGTCAGGCTTTGAACATTAATAGTAGAATACCCGTGGATCCAGAAAAGAGCAAGCTGAAACATTGGAATTAGAAATTAGAGAGCAATTGATTAAGAATGAATATGTGCTACATTTGTGCCTGTGCTGCACTTATACCACCAGATAACAGGAGCCTCTCGGGCCCCGAGAACCAGATTAAAAACCTCATGGTTCAGAGTTTAACCGAGGTGTCTGAAATAAGGAGGAGTGTTCATAAAGGGACAGGTTATGTATATGTATAGGAATGTTTATGTATATGTAACTTTTTACTAAAGCAATTTGTCACATTAGGCCTGCACGACTTTGGGGGGACTACCCGCCCCGTGCTGCACAGAACTGAGTAAACATACCTACTTTACAATCCTACTGATTGTGGAGTCAGCTTTCTGAGAGTCATTTTGGTGAGCCAGGCAGGAGACACTCTGCTCGGCTGCGGGATCGGCTGCAGCGTGGACGCCCCTAGGTGCACCCTGAGCGTTTTGCTCGGAGGGGACTCCACTCTCAGCTGCTCACCGCAGGAGCAGAGATCTCCTGAAACTGCAGACAAACGGTATGTTTTCGGCTGCTGGAGGGATACTAACTGGAGTGTTAATAATTGTGTGTGTTTTTATGTATGTATTTTGTGTTGAAAGTATTTGTGTAAATGTAAGGGTTTGAAACAAAGTGTTACAAGTCACTTCACGAAGAACACAGTCAGAGACAATACTTATTTGGTTGGTTATCATTCTAAATTATATTCCTGTGGTATGAATGAGATGTGCTGGAGGCCTCCGTGTGCGAGTGTGCTGTGTGAGTGAGACGCAGCGTTGCTGCAAAGCGAGTGCAGAGTTCCGATCCGTTGTTCCGTACTCTCCGCAAGGGGAGTGGGCAGAGACGAACGAAGTGCTTGACAGACTGAAAAGAAGTGCTGTTTTATTCAAGTTTTGAGTGGTGGTGCCTAATATATGGGCCCGGTGTATCTTGTGTATCTTGTGTATCCTATTTTTGCTCTTAAATGTTTTGACTGTGACAAGAAAAAGGCAGGAGCATGATATGACATGCTTCCTGCAACATATGAGGCCCGCACAGGCCGAGACCTGGACTCGCTGAGACCTGAACAGGCCGAGAGACCGGAGCGGCGCCGAGAGACCGGAGCGGCGCTGGGAGGCCCGAGACACTACGGAGGGGCTACCGCTGGACGGAGAGAGCCCTGAGAGATGCTGCAGAGCCACGGACGGCTCTGAGAGACACAGAATAGACCTGACAGAAGCTGCAAAACGCGGGGAAATTGAAGTAATTGCGGGACATCCGAGATCGAGCTGCTACGGGAGACCAGAGGCGTCAGTGGACACCGGTAGCTGACCCTCACCGTGTGGCGAGTCGGCACAGAGCAGAGGGACGGACATCAGGACCCTGCAGCCTGTCTGACATAACCATGGAGGCAGCGGCAGCAGCGGCTGTGCTGCTTCACTCTGGCATTCTTTTTATAAAAGGTTTATCTTGCAATGTAAAAAAGACTATTCGTCCCCAGATCGGTGTTATAACTATTACTAATGACGACTTAGCTCTATTGCAGGGCAGGAGTGCAGAGACGCAGATTACACTGCCAAACAACCACCGGCAGGCTCTTTCACAAACCTAAGGTTGCAGCTGGCACTGCCTGCAGCCGTATAGCAGACGTTACACTCTCTTTCCTAATTAGTAATCATGTGTCTTATCCATTTGTGGTGAATGGCCAGTGACAAAAAGAAAAGGGGGGAGACAAAGACAGAAACGGTACAAGAAGGATGCCACTGACACTAACAGCATGGGTAATAGGAGTAGTATAAATGACACAGGTGACGGTGCGGGGTGCTCTGCCTGCTGCTCGCCTTCACCTGACTGTGCACTGCTGCCAACGGTGCTAGAGTAAAATGTGAAGACTGCTCAGATGGCAGTGATGAGAGTGCTTGTGTGAAGAAGATGTGTACTGAATCTGACTTTGTGTGCATAGATATCAATAAAGTGTGTAACCAGCAGAGAGACTGCAAGGACTGGGGTGATGAGCCCCTGAAGGAATGCAACATAAATGAATGTGACTGTCCAGCTGGGTTTGACTTTGTAGAAAAGAGAAACTGTGGAATTGATGAATGTCAAAACCCTGGTATCTGTAGTCAAATCTGTATCAACCTGAAAGGTGGCTACAAATGTGAACGTAGCCGTGGCTATCAGATGAATCCTGCTACAGGAACTGGGAAAGGGCCATACCGGTACAAAAACACAAATAACACCTGTGATTACAATGACGCTGCTAAGCAGGGTTTAGGAGTTTATAGCATGGAGACAAGGGGTAACAACTGCAGTGTTTGGAACAATTGTACAGCTTTGGCCTTGCCTCCTGATGTGCTTCTGATTTGTGGGGATGGGGCCTGGCAAGGTATCCCTGCAAATGCTATCAGATGTCCATGTTACTTAGATAAACTCATGGTATTTGCTCCTAGCTTGTTACAGTTGCGTGAGATCACCAGACATAAATGGGCATTGCTTGCACCGGATAGCAATGATAATGTTGAATTGTGTGGGGTTGCAGCTAGAGCAGCATTGGCAATTTTAGTGCTTGGAGTGGCATCTGCGGCTGCACGTAACAACTTAGAAAAATTGGTATGCTGGGCCAAGAAGCAAGCCTATGCCATGACAGAGATACTTGAGGAGATGTTACCAGATCAAAATAGTCTGCGACATGCGCTCTTACAGGATCAAGCTGCTATTGACTTTTTGCTTTTGGCTCAAGGGCATGGGTGTGAGGGACTGTACCTTGTTTTACTGACTACTGAAACAGCTGTGAGAACCGCAGAAAGGGACCCATGCATCCAGAATAAAAGGACCAGTAACTACTGAAACTTGGAGGGTTGAGTCCACTCCTGGGAAACTGAAACTCAAGCTAAGGAAGAACTAATATTCTGGCAACGAGGCTCTGCATGAATTAAGGATGCCAAATAAAGGGGACAAGCCTGAAGGGAGGAAAGGGAGAAGGCAAGACCAGGGCAGGACCCTCCACTGCGGTGTGTATGGTCTACCGAGGGAAGCAACCCCTATGGGTATTGACTGCCGAGTGAGAGGGCCTCGACTGGACTTCTCCCCCACTAAGGTCAGGTTGTCCTGAGAAAATAACATAAGACCCTTTTTTTTAACCTATATAAAATTGTGATTCGTTTTCCAGGAGCTGGATCACCCTGACAGGCCGAACGGTAACACAAGCCTGAATCAACCCTGAAGGTGTTTGCCTATTATGATCCAGATACGTGGACAGAAGACAGATCGTGGGACTATAGGACCCCAATATATATACTTAATAGAATAATTAGGTTATTAGCTGTAATAGAAATAGTTATAAAGATGAGAACTGCTTTGTATCAAAATTGCCTAGCTTTGGATTATTTACTAGCACAAGAAGGAGAAGTCTGTGGAAAATTTAGCTTTAGTAATTGCTGTTTAAAGATTGATAAAAAGGGTAGTAGCTAATACTCTTCCTAGTAGCTGATAGAATGTTATGTTCTGGTTTAGGATGAGAAGAATGTTAATAATATGCTGATGTTTTAATTGTTTTTAATTGTTACAGAGCAGTGCTTACATCAAGCCAAGGACCAAGCCAAATTCAGCTTCTCACTGTCCTGCTAGCAGGCAGGCTGGGAGGAGGGCCGGACTGCTCGGGGTTAGGTTGGGCATCGGACAGCAGGTGGTGAGCAATTGCATTGTGCATCACTTGTTTCGTACACATTATTACTAGTAGTACTATTATAATCATTATTGTTATTATTATTATTGTTATTATCTACTTGTTTTTATCTCAACTCACAGGCTTCACTTTCCCATTTCTCTCTCCCATCCCAGAGAAGGAGAGGGGGGGAGGCGAGCAAACACAAACCTGAAAGGATATGGAATGGGATTTATTTTCATTTATTTTCATTTATTTTTATTTTCATGGCTGCCTGGTGGACCATGGGTTAAAAGAGTGTTATTTTTATTGTTATGTGGTGTAAAGATGTTATTGTCTATACCTTGTATGATACCTTGTCTTACATTATTAATACACTGGGTGATAAATAGTACATTGGTAATAACTTCATTAAAAAAAAAAGAAGGGAATATGTCAATTATGATGCTTAAGAATTGGACCCTCCAAGAACAAACTGATGAAATCCAATTATTAATAACAGAAGAGACACGAATTGGGGATATTAAAAAGAAGATAAGGGATTGTGAGGAATGTTTTAACAATTCCAATTCGTGTCCATAAATTTGCGTCCATAAAGAATAATTCTGTTTGAATCCTGTCTGCTTCTGGGCCCTGCACTGGCAGTTTAATTCTTGAACCACAGATGCAGTGTGTCCCAGTCTCCCCCTCATTCCAGTCAATTTATCAAGTCTTCAGAAAACACTCCTTAAATTTGTGAACCTGTTTGCTTTTGTTATTCCGGACTTCTATTTCTAACAGTTACAGCCTTTTTTCCTGTCTTCTTCGAGATTAACTTAACACTGCTATAGATGTGTCTGTGAATGGCTGGGGAAGAATGTTTTAATTACTCGTGAAGCGTCAAATAAGAAAGCTGTTTGTGTTTGATGTCTGGGAGTTTAACTGATAACAACTAGTGACTGTTATGGGATACTATGTGGATCCTTGGTATCTGGCCAGGGGGGCCAAGAGATTAAGAGGAAGAAAAAAGAAGCTGAAGGACGGTTGGGAGACAAAGACCTGCGGAGAGTGTACAGAGAGTGTTCCATAAACTTGGAATAGTGCCGAGTAAGTACAAAGGGTGAGAGGAGAAGACTACGAGCCTTCAGCATGAAAGACCCCTAGAGACCCCCAGAGGAGACTGATGCGCATGCTCAGTAGGAGGGACTGGGACCCCGGAAGCTAATTATAATAATCTACTTTTTTAGAAGTAGTAATGAATATGTATTAGTCTAGGTGCATAAAAAATCAGCTGCTTGATGTAACTGGTGTGCGTCCTGGTGGAGCAGAGACTCCCGGTGCACCCAGCGCTGGTTTGCTTACCTCTATTCCTTTATATTCTTTTAATAAATCCTATTTTTTTATTTAATCCTAATTTGAATCCTGAGCCATTTATAACAGGCTATATTTAGGGTTGCGGTTAAAGAGTGAACCCGGAGGGTCCAGTTGCATGTGGGGCTGCGTAAAGGCTCCCCTGGGGAGTTCACTTGTACCCAAAGCCTTCCTCTGGGGGCACTTTTGGATGGGTGAATTAGGCTTTTAACAGTTTTTCTGTGGCCCAAGTTTTCAGTTTTCTGCCATGCTGGCTAGCGTTATATTTAGGGTTGCTGTTAAAGAGCGAACACGGAGGGTCCAGTTGCATGTGGGGCTGCATAAAGGCTCCCCTGGGGAGTTCACTTGTACCCAAAGCCTTCCTTTGGGGGCACTTTTGGATGGGCGAATGGGGCTCGTAACACATTTTCTGTGGCCCGAACTTTCAGTCGACTGCCAGGCGGGCCAGGGCTATATTTAGGGTTGCTGTGAAAGAGTGAACCCGGAGGGTCCAGTTGCATGTGGGGCTGCATAAAGGCTCCCCTGGGGAGTTCACTTGTACCCAAAGCCTTCCTTTGGGGGCACTTCTGGATGGGCGAAAGGGGCTTGAAAATGCTTTTTCTGTGGCCCGAGTTTTCAGTCGTCTGCCATGCTGGCTAGGGTTATATTTAGGGTTGCTGTAAAGAGCGAACACGGAGGGTCCAGTTGCATGTGGGGCTGCGTAAAGGCTCCCCTGGGGAGTTCAGATGTACCCAAAGCCTTCCTTTGGGGGCACTTCTGGATGGGTGAATGGGGCTTGAAACGCATTTTCTGGAGCCCGAGTTTTCAGTTGACTGCCAGGCGGGCCAGGGCTATATTTAGGGTTGCTCGTAAACAGTGAACAAGGAGGGTCCAGTTGCATGTGGGGCTGCGTAAAGGCTCCCCTGGGGAGTTCACTTGTACCCAAAGCCTTCCTCTGGGGGCACTTTTGGATGGGCGAATTAGGCTTTTAATGCATTTTCTGGGGCCCGAGTTTTCAGTTGACTGCCAGGCGGCCAGGGCTATATTTAGGGTTGCTCGTAAACAGTGAACAAGGAGGGTCCAGTTGCATGTGGGGCTGCGTTAAGGCTCCCCTGGGGAGTTCAGTTGTACCCAAAGCCTTCCTCTGGGGGCACTTTTGGATGGGCGAATTAGGCTTTTAACAGTTTTTCTGGGGCCCGAGTTTTCAGTCGACTACCAGGCGGGCCAGGGCTATATTTAGGATTGCTGTGAAAGAGCGAATACGGAGGGTCCAGTTGCATGTGGGGCTGCGTTAAGGCTCCCCTGGGGAGTCCAGTTGTACCCAAAGATTTCCTTTGGGGGCACTTTTAATGGTCCAAGGGGAATCGCAATGCGTTTTCTGGGGCCCGCTTTTTCAGTCTTCTCCCATTGCGCCTAGGGCTATATTTAGGGTTGCGGTGAAAGAGTGAACCCGGAGGGTCAAGTTGCATGTGGGGCTGCATAAAGGCTCCCCTGGGGAGTTCAGTTGTACCCAAAGCCTTCCTTTGGGGGCACTTTTGGATGGGCGAATGGGGCTTGTAGCACGTTTTCTGTGGCCCGAGCTTTCAGTCGACTGCCAGGCATGCTAGGGCTATATTTAGGCTTGCGGTGAAAGAGTGAACCCGGAGGGTCCAGTTGCATGTGGGGCTGCATAAAGGCTCCCCTGGGGAGTTCAGTTGTACCCAAAGCCTTCCTTTGGGGGCACTTCTGGATGGGTGAATGGGGCTTGAAACGCATTTTCTGGAGCCCAAGTTTTAAGTCTTCTGCCATGGTGGCTAGGGGTATATTTAGGGTTGCTCGTAAACAGTGAACAAGGAGGGTCCAGTTGCATGTGGGGCTGCGTAAAGGCTCCCCTGGGGAGTTCAGTTGTACCCAAAGCCTTCCTCTGGGAGCACTTTTGGATGGGCGAATTAGGCTTTTAACGCATTTTCTGGGGCCCGAGTTTTCAGTCGACTGCCAGGCGGGCCAGGGCTATATTTAGGGTTGCTGTGAAAGAGCGAATACGGAGGGTCCAGTTGCATGTGGGGCTGCGTTAAGGCTCCCCTGGGGAGTCCAGTTGTACCCAAAGCCTTCCTTTGGGGGCACTTTGGGATGGTCCAAGGGGAATCGCAATGCGTTTTCTGAGGCCCGCTTTTTCAGTCTTCTCCCATTGCGCCGAGGGCTATATTTAGGCTTGCGGTGAAAGAGTGAACCCGGAGGGTCCAGTTGCATGTGGGGCTGCATAAAGGCTCCCCTGGGGAGTTCAGTTGTACCCAAAGCCTTCCTTTGGGGGCACTTCTGGATGGGCGAAAGGGGCTTGAAATGCTTTTTCTGTGGCCCGAGTTTTCAGTCTTCTGCCATGCTGGCTAGGGTTATATTTAGGGTTGCTGTAAAGAGCGAACACGGAGGGTCCAGTTGCATGTGGGGCTGCGTAAAGGCTCCCCTGGGGAGTTCAGATGTACCCAAAGCCTTCCTTTGGGGGCACTTCTGGATGGGTGAATGGGGCTTGAAACGCATTTTCTGGAGCCCGAGTTTTCAGTTGACTGCCAGGCGGGCCAGGGCTATATTTAGGGTTGCTCGTAAACAGTGAACAAGGAGGGTCCAGTTGCATGTGGGGCTGCGTAAAGGCTCCCCTGGGGAGTTCACTTGTACCCAAAGCCTTCCTCTGGGGGCACTTTTGGATGGGCGAATTAGGCTTTTAATGCATTTTCTGGGGCCCGAGTTTTCAGTTGACTGCCAGGCGGGCCAGGGCTATATTTAGGGTTGCTCGTAAACAGTGAACAAGGAGGGTCCAGTTGCATGTGGGGCTGCGTTAAGGCTCCCCTGGGGAGTTCAGTTGTACCCAAAGCCTTCCTCTGGGGGCACTTTTGGATGGGCGAATTAGGCTTTTAACAGTTTTTCTGGGGCCCGAGTTTTCAGTCGACTACCAGGCGGGCCAGGGCTATATTTAGGATTGCTGTGAAAGAGCGAATACGGAGGGTCCAGTTGCATGTGGGGCTGCGTTAAGGCTCCCCTGGGGAGTCCAGTTGTACCCAAAGATTTCCTTTGGGGGCACTTTTAATGGTCCAAGGGGAATCGCAATGCGTTTTCTGGGGCCCGCTTTTTCAGTCTTCTCCCATTGCGCCTAGGGCTATATTTAGGGTTGCGGTGAAAGAGTGAACCCGGAGGGTCCAGTTGCATGTGGGGCTGCATAAAGGCTCCCCTGGGGAGTTCAGTTGTACCCAAAGCCTTCCTTTGGGGGCACTTTTGGATGGGCGAATGGGGCTTGTAGCACGTTTTCTGTGGCCCGAGCTTTCAGTCGACTGCCAGGCATGCTAGGGCTATATTTAGGCTTGCGGTGAAAGAGTGAACCCGGAGGGTCCAGTTGCATGTGGGGCTGCATAAAGGCTCCCCTGGGGAGTTCAGTTGTACCCAAAGCCTTCCTTTGGGGGCACTTCTGGATGGGTGAATGGGGCTTGAAACGCATTTTCTGGAGCCCAAGTTTTAAGTCTTCTGCCATGGTGGCTAGGGGTATATTTAGGGTTGCTCGTAAACAGTGAACAAGGAGGGTCCAGTTGCATGTGGGGCTGCGTAAAGGCTCCCCTGGGGAGTTCAGTTGTACCCAAAGCCTTCCTCTGGGAGCACTTTTGGATGGGCGAATTAGGCTTTTAACGCATTTTCTGGGGCCCGAGTTTTCAGTCGACTGCCAGGCGGGCCAGGGCTATATTTAGGGTTGCTGTGAAAGAGCGAATACGGAGGGTCCAGTTGCATGTGGGGCTGCGTTAAGGCTCCCCTGGGGAGTCCAGTTGTACCCAAAGCCTTCCTTTGGGGGCACTTTGGGATGGTCCAAGGGGAATCGCAATGCGTTTTCTGAGGCCCGCTTTTTCAGTCTTCTCCCATTGCGCCGAGGGCTATATTTAGGCTTGCGGTGAAAGAGTGAACCCGGAGGGTCCAGTTGCATGTGGGGCTGCATAAAGGCTCCCCTGGGGAGTTCAGTTGTACCCAAAGCCTTCCTTTTGGGGCACTTCTGGATGGGCGAAAGGGGCTTGAAACGCTTTTTATGTGGCCCGAGTTTTCAGTCTTCTGCCATGGTGGCTAGGGGTATATTTAGGGTTGCTCGTAAACAGTGAACAAGGAGGGTCCAGTTGCATGTGGGGCTGCGTAAAGGCTCCCCTGGGGAGTTCACTTGTACCCAAAGCCTTCCTCTGGGGGCACTTTTGGATGGGCGAATTAGGCTTTTAATGCATTTTCTGGGGCCCGTGTTTTCAGTCGACTGCCAGGCGGGCCAGGGCTATATTTAGGGTTGCTGTGAAAGAGCGAATACGGAGGGTCCAGTTGCATGTGGGGCTGCGTTAAGGCTCCCCTGGGGAGTCCAGTTGTACCCAAAGTCTTCCTTTGGGGGCACTTTGGGATGGTCCAAGGGGAATCGCAATGCGTTTTCTGAGGCTCGCTTTTTCAGTCTTCTCCCATTGCGCCGAGGGCTATATTTAGGCTTGCGGTGAAAGATTGAACCCGTAGGGTCCAGTTGCATGTGGGGCTGCTTAAAGGCTCCCCTGGGGAGTTCAGTTGTACCCAAAGCCTTCCTTTGGGGGCACTTCTGGATGGGTGAATGGGGCTTGAAACGCATTTTCTGGAGCCCGAGCTTTCAGTCTTCTGCCATGGTGGCTAGGGGTATATTTAGGGTTGCTCGTAAACAGTGAACAAGGAGGGTCCAGTTGCATGTGGGGCTGCATAAAGGCTCCCCTGGGGAGTTCACTTGTACCCAAAGCCTTCCTTTGGGGGCACTTCTGGATGGGTAAATGGGGCTTGAAACGCTTTTTCTGTGGCCCGAGTTTTCAGTTTTCTGCCATGCTGGCTAGTGTTATATTTAGGGTTGCTTGTAAACAGCGAACACTGGGGGTCCAGTTGCGTATGGGCCTTCATAAAGGCTCCCCTGGGGAGTTCAGTTGTACCCAAAGCCTTCCTTTGGGGGCACTTCTGGATGGTCGAATGAAGCTTGTAGCACGTTTTCTGTAGCCCGATTTTTCAGTCGTCTTTCATGCGGGCCAAGGTTATATTTAGGGTTGCTGTGAAAGAGCGAATACGGAGGGTCCAGTTGCATGTGGGGCTGCATAAAGGCTCCCCTGGGGAGTTCACTTGTACCCAAAGCCTTCCTTTGGGGGCACTTCTGGATGGGCGAAAGGGGCTTGAAACGCTTTTTCTGTGGCCCGAGTTTTCAGTCTTCTGCCATGGTGGCTAGGGTTATATTTAGGGTTGCTGTAAAGAGCGAACACGGAGGGTCCAGTTGCATGTGGGGCTGCGTAAAGGCTCCCCTGGGGAGTTCAGATGTACCCAAAGCCTTCCTTTGGGGGCACTTTTGGATGGGCGAATGGGGCTCGTAACACATTTTCTGTGGCCCGAGCTTTCAGTCGACTGCCAGGCGTGCTAGGGCTATATTTAGGCTTGCGGTGAAAGAGTGAACCCGGAGGGTCCAGTTGCATGTGGGGCTGCATAAAGGCTCCCCTGGGGAGTTCACTTGTACCCAAAGCCTTCCTTTGGGAGCACTTCTGGTTGGGTGAATGGGGCTTGAAACGCATTTTCTGGAGCCCGAGTTTTCAGTCTTCTGCCATGGTGGCTAGGGGTATATTTAGGGTTGCTCGTAAACAGTGAACAAGGAGGGTCCAGTTGCATGTGGGGCTGCATAAAGGCTCCCCTGGGGAGTTCACTTGTACCCAAAGCCTTCCTCTGGGGGCACTTTTGGATGGGCGAATTAGGCTTTTAACAGTTTTCTGGGGCTTGAGTTTTCAGTCGAATACCAGGCGGGCCAGGGCTATATTTAGGGTTGCTGTGAAAGAGCGAATACGGAGGGTCCAGTTGCATGTGGGGCTGCGTTAAGGCTCCCCTGGGGAGTCCAGTTGTACCCAAAGATTTCCTTTGGGGGCACTTTTAATGGTCCAAGGGGAATCGCAATGCGTTTTCTGGGGCCCGCTTTTTCAGTCTTCTCCCATTGCGCCTAGGGCTATATTTAGGGTTGCGGTGAAAGAGTGAACCCGGAGGGTCCAGTTGCATGTGGGGCTGCATAAAGGCTCCCCTGGGGAGTTCAGTTGTACCCAAAGCCTTCCTTTGGGGGCACTTTTGGATGGGTGAATGGGGCTTGTAGCACGTTTTCTGGGGCCCGAGCTTTCAGTCGACTGCCAGGCATGCTAGGGCTATATTTAGGCTTGCGGTGAAAGAGTGAACCCGGAGGGTCCAGTTGCATGTGGGGCTGCATAAAGGCTCCCCTGGGGAGTTCACTTGTACCCAAAGCCTTCCTTTGGGGGCACTTCTGGATGGGTGAATGGGGCTTGAAACGCATTTTCTGGAGCCCAAGTTTTAAGTCTTCTGCCATGGTGGCTAGGGGTATATTTAGGGTTGCTCGTAAACAGTGAACAAGGAGGGTCCAGTTGCATGTGGGGCTGCGTAAAGGCTCCCCTGGGGAGTTCAGTTGTACCCAAAGCCTTCCTCTGGGAGCACTTTTGGATGGGCGAATTAGGCTTTTAATGCATTTTCTGGGGCCCGAGTTTTCAGTCGACTGCAAAACGGGCCAGGGCTATATTTAGGGTTGCTGTGAAAGAGCGAATACGGAGGGTCCAGTTGCATGTGGGGCTGCGTTAAGGCTCCCCTGGGGAGTCCAGTTGTACCCAAAGCCTTCCTTTGGGGGCACTTTGGGATGGTCCAAGGGGAATCGCAATGCGTTTTCTGAGGCCCGCTTTTTCAGTCTTCTCCCATTGCGCCGAGGGCTATATTTAGGCTTGCGGTGAAAGAGTGAACCCGGAGGGTCCAGTTGCATGTGGGGCTGCATAAAGGCTCCCCTGGGGAGTTCAGTTGTACCCAAAGCCTTCCTTTTGGGGCACTTCTGGATGGGCGAAAGGGGCTTGAAACGCTTTTTCTTTGGCCCGAGTTTTCAGTCTTCTGCCATGCTGGCTAGGGGTATATTTAGGGTTGCTCGTAAACAGTGAACAAGGAGGGTCCAGTTGCATGTGGGGCTGCGTAAAGGCTCCCCTGGGGAGTCCAGTTGTACCCAAAGTCTTCCTTTGGGGGCACTTTGGGATTGTCCAAGGGGAATCGCAATGCGTTTTCTGAGGCCCGCTTTTTCAGTCTTCTCCCATTGCGCCGAGGGCTATATTTAGGCTTGCGGTGAAAGAGTGAACCCGGAGGGTCCAGTTGCATGTGGGGCTGCGTAAAGGCTCCCCTGGGGAGTTCAGTTGTACCCAAAGCCTTCCTTTGGGGGTACTTCTGGATGGGTGAATGGGGCTTGAAACGCATTTTCTGGAGCCCGAGCTTTCAGTCTTCTGCCATGGTGGCTAGGGGTATATTTAGGGTTGCTCGTAAACAGTGAACAAGGAGGGTCCAGTTGCATGTGGGGCTGCATAAAGGCTCCCCTGGGGAGTTCACTTGTACCCAAAGCCTTCCTTTGGGGGCACTTCTGGATGGGTGAATGGGGCTTGAAAGGCTTTTTCTGTGGCCCGAGTTTTCAGTTTTCTGCCATGCTGGCTAGTGTTATATTTAGGGTTGCTTGTAAACAGCGAACACTGGGGGTCCAGTTGCGTATGGGCCTTCATAAAGGCTCCCCTGGGGAGTTCAGTTGTACCCAAAGCCTTCCTTTGGGGGCACTTCTGGATGGTCGAATGAAGCTTGTAGTACGTTTTCTGTAGCCCGATTTTTCAGTCGTCTTTCATGCGGGCCAAGGTTATATTTAGGGTTGCTGTGAAAGAGCGAATACGGAGGGTCCAGTTGCATGTGGGGCTGCATAAAGGCTCCCCTGGGGAGTTCACTTGTACCCAAAGCCTTCCTTTGGGGGCACTTCTGGATGGGCGAAAGGGGCTTGAAACGCTTTTTCTGTGGCCCGAGTTTTCAGTCTTCTGCCATGGTGGCTAGGGTTATATTTAGGGTTGCTGTAAAGAGCGAACACGGAGGGTCCAGTTGCATGTGGGGCTGCGTAAAGGCTCCCCTGGGGAGTTCAGATGTACCCAAAGCCTTCCTTTGGGGGCACTTTTGGATGGTCGAATGGGGCTCGTAACACATTTTCTGTGGCCCGAGCTTTCAGTCGACTGCCAGGCGTGCTAGGGCTATATTTAGGGTTGCTGTGAAAGAGCAAATACGGAGGGTCCAGTTGCATGTGGGGCTGCGTAAAGGCTCCCCTGGGGAGTCCAGTTGTACCCAAAGCCTTCCTTTGGGGGCACTTTTGGATGGTCCAAGGGGAATCGCAATGCGTTTTCTGAGGTCCGCTTTTTCAGTCTTCTCCCATTGCGCCGAGGGCTATATTTAGGCTTGCGGTGAAAGAGTGAACCCGGAGGGTCCAGTTGCATGTGGGGCTGCATAAAGGCTCCCCTGGGGAGTTCAGTTGTACCCAAAGCCTTCCTTTGGGGGCACTTCTGGATGGGTGAATGGGGCTTGAAACGCATTTTCTGGAGCCCGAGTTTTCAGTCTTCTGCCATGGTGGCTAGGGGTATATTTAGGGTTGCTCGTAAACAGTGAACACGGAGGGTCCAGTTGCATGTGGGGCTGCGTAAAGGCTCCCCTGGGGAGTTCAGTTGTACCCAAAGCCTTCCTTTGGGGGCACTTTTGGATGGGCGAATGGGGCTCGTAACACATTTTCTGTGGCTCGAACTTTCAGTCGACTGCCAGGCGTGCTAGGGCTATATTTAGGCTTGCGGTGAAAGAGTGAACCCGGAGGGTCCAGTTGCATGTGGGGCTGCATAAAGGCTCCCCTGGGGAGTTCAGTTCTACCCAAAGCCTTCCTTTGGGGGCACTTCTGGATGGGCGAAAGGGGCTTGAAACGCTTTTTCTGTGGCCCGAGTTTTCAGTCTTCTGCCATGCTGGCTAGGGTTATATTTAGGGTTGCTGTAAAGAGCGAACACGGAGGGTCCAGTTGCATGTGGGGCTGCGTAAAGGCTCCCCTGGGGAGTTCAGATGTACCCAACGCCTTCCTTTGGGGGCACTTTTGGATGGGCGAATGGGGCTCGTAACACATTTTCTGTGGCCCGAGCTTTCAGTCGACTGCCAGGCGGGCCAGGGTTATATTTAGGGTTGCTGTGAAAGAGCGAATACGGAGGGTCCAGTTGCATGTGGGGCTGCGTAAAGGCTCCCCTGGGGAGTTCAGATGTACCCAAAGCCTTCCTTTGGGGGCACTTTTGGATGGGCGAATGGGGCTCGTAACACATTTTCTGGGGCCCGAGCTTTCAGTCGACTGCCATGCAGGCCAGGGTTATATTTAGGGTTGCTGTGAAAGAGCGAATACGGAGGGTCCAGTTGCATGTGGGGCTGCATAAAGGCTACCCTGGGGAGTTCACTTGTACCCAAAGCCTTCCTTTGGGGGCACTTCTGGATGGGCGAAAGAGGCTTGAAACGCTTTTTCTGTGGCCCGAGTTTTCAGTCTTCTGCCATGCTGGCTAGGGTTATATTTAGGGTTGCTGTAAAGAGCGAACACGGAGGGTCCAGTTGCATGTGGGGCTGCGTAAAGGCTCCCCTGGGGAGTTCAGATGTACCCAAAGCCTTCCTTTGGGGGCACTTTTGGATGGGCGAATGGGGCTCGTAACACATTTTCTGTGGCCCGAGCTTTCAGTCGACTGCCGGGCGGGCCAGGGTTATATTTAGGATTGCTGTGAAAGAGTGAACCCGGAGGGTCCAGTTGCATGTGGGGCTGCATAAAGGCTCCCCTGGGGAGTCCAGTTGTACCCAAAGCCTTCCTTTGGGGGCACTTTGGGATGGTCCAAGGGGAATCGCAATGCGTTTTCTGAGGCCCGCTTTTTCAGTCTTCTCCCATTGCGCCGAGCGCTATATTTAGGCTTGCGGTGAAAGAGTGAACCCGGAGGGTCCAGTTGCATGTGGGGCTGCGTAAAGGCTCCCCTGGGGAGTTCAGTTGTACCCAAAGCCTTCCTCTGGGGGCACTTTTGGATGGGCGAATTAGGCTTTTAATGCATTTTCTGGCGCCCGTGTTTTCAGTCGACTGCCAGGCGGGCCAGGGCTATATTTAGGGTTGCTGTGAAAGAGCGAATACGGAGGGTCCAGTTGCATGTGGGGCTGCATAAAGGCTCCCCTGGGGAGTCCAGTTGTACCCAAAGCCTTCCTTTGGGGGCACTTTGGGATGGTCCAAGGGGAATCGCAATGCGTTTTCTGAGGCCCGCTTTTTCAGTCTTCTCCCATTGCGCCGAGCGCTATATTTAGGCTTGCGGTGAAAGAGTGAACCCGGAGGGTCCAGTTGCATGTGGGGCTGCGTTAAGGCTCCCCTGGGGAGTTCAGTTGTACCCAAAGCCTTCCTTTGGGGGCACTTCTGGATGGGTGAATGGGGCTTGAAACGCATTTTCTGGAGCCCGAGCTTTCAGTCTTCTGCCATGGTGGCTAGGGGTATAGTTAGGGTTGCTCGTAAACAGTGAACAAGGAGGGTCCAGTTGCATGTGGGGCTGCATAAAGGCTCCCCTGGGGAGTTCACTTATACCCAAAGCCTTCCTTTGGGGGCACTTCTGGATGGGTTAATGGGGCTTGAAAGGCTTTTTCTGTGGCCCGAGTTTTCAGTTTTCTGCCATGCTGGCTAGTGTTATATTTAGGGTTGCTTGTAAACAGCGAACACAGGGGGGTCCAGTTGCGTATGGGCCTTCATAAAGGCTCCCCTGGGGAGTTCAGTTGTACCCAAAGCCTTCCTTTGGGGGCACTTTTGGATGGTCGAATGGGGCTTGTAGCACGTTTTCTGTGGCCCGATTTTTCAGTCGTCTTTCATGCGGGCCAAGGTTATATTTAGGGTTGCTGTGAAAGAGCGAATACGGAGGGTCCAGTTGCATGTGGGGCTGCATAAAGGCTCCCCTGGGGAGTTCACTTGTACCCAAAGCCTTCCTTTGGGGGCACTTCTGGATGGGCGAAAGGGGCTTGAAACACTTTTTCTGTGGCCCGAGTTTTCAGTCTTCTGCCATGGTGGCTAGGGTTATATTTAGGGTTGCTGGAAAGAGCGAACACGGAGGGTCCAGTTGCATGTGGGGCTGCGTAAAGGCTCCCCTGGGGAGTTCAGATGTACCCAAAGCCTTCCTTTGGGGGCACTTTTGGATGGGCGAATGGGGCTCGTAACACATTTTCTGTGGCCCGAGCTTTCAGTCGACTGCCAGGCGTGCTAGGGCTATATTTAGGCTTGCGGTGAAAGAGTGAACCCGGAGGGTCCAGTTGCATGTGGGGCTGCATAAAGGCTCCCCTGGGGAGTTCACTTGTACCCAAAGCCTTCCTTTGGAGGCACTTCTGGTTGGGTGAATGGGGCTTGAAACGCATTTTCTGGAGCCCGAGTTTTCAGTCTTCTGCCATGGTGGCTAGGGGTATATTTAGGGTTGCTCGTAAACAGTGAACAAGGAGGGTCCAGTTGCATGTGGGGCTGCGTAAAGGCTCCCCTGGAGAGTTCAGATGTACCCAAAGCCTTCCTCTGGGGGCACTTTTGGATGGGCGAATGGGGCTCGTAACACATTTTCTGTGGCCCTAGCTTTCAGTCGACTGCCAGGCGTGCTAGGGCTATATTTAGGCTTGCGGTGAAAGAGTGAACCCGGAGGGTCCAGTTGCATGTGGGGCTGCATAAAGGCTCCCCTGGGGAGTTCAGTTGTACCCAAAGCCTTCCTTTGGGGGCACTTCTGGATGGGTGAATGGGGCTTGAAACGCATTTTCTGGAGCCCGAGTTTTCAGTCTTCTGCCATGGTGGCTAGGGGTATATTTAGGGTTGCTCGTAAACAGTGAACAAGGAGGGTCCAGTTGCATGTGGGGCTGCGTAAAGGCTCCCCTGGAGAGTTCAGATGTACCCAAAGCCTTCCTCTGGGGGCACTTTTGGATGGGCGAATGGGGCTCGTAACACATTTTCTGTGGCCCGAGCTTTCAGTCGACTGCCAGGCGTGCTAGGGCTATATTTAGGGTTGCGGTGAAAGAGTGAACCCGGAGGGTCCAGTTGCATGTGGGGCTGCATAAAGGCTCCCCTGGGGAGTTCAGTTGTACCCAAAGCCTTCCTTTGGGGGCACTTCTGGATGGGTGAATGGGGCTTGAAACGCATTTTCTGGAGCCCGAGTTTTCAGTCTTCTGCCATGGTGGCTAGGGGTATATTTAGGGTTGCTCGTAAACAGTGAACAAGGAGGGTCCAGTTGCATGTGGGGCTGCATAAAGGCTCCCCTGGGGAGTTCACTTGTACCCAAAGCCTTCCTCTGGGGGCACTTTTGGATGAGTGAATTAGGCTTTTAACAGTTTTTCTGTGGCCCGAGTTTTCAGTTTTCTGCCATGCTGGCTAGTGTTATATTTAGGGTTGCTTGTAAACAGCGAACACGGGGGGTCCAGTTGCGTATGGGCCTGCATAAAGGCTCCCCTGGGGAGTTCAGTTGTACCCAAAGCCTTCCTTTGGGGGCTCTTTTGGATGGTCAAATGGGGCTTGTAGCACGTTTTCTGTGGCCCGATTTTTCAGTCTTCTGCCATGCGGGCAAGGGTTATATTTAGGGTTGCTGTGAAAGAGCGAATACGGAGGGTCCAGTTGCATGTGGGGCTGCATAAAGGCTCCCCTGGGGAGTTCACTTGTACCCAAAGCCTTCCTTTGGGGGCACTTCTGGATGGGCGAAAGGGGCTTGAAACGCTTATTCTGTGGCCCGAGTTTTCAGTCTTCTGCCATGCTGGCTAGGGCTATATTTAGGGTTGCTGTAAAGAGAGAACACGGAGGGTCCAGTTGCATGTGGGGCTGCGTAAAGGCTCCCCTGGGGAGTTCAGATGTACCCAAAGCCTTCCTTTGGGGGCACTTTTGGATGGGCGAATGGGGCTCGTAACACATTTTCTGTGGCCCGAGCTTTCAGTCGACTGCCAGGCTTGCTAGGGCTATATTTAGGCTTGCGGTGAAAGAGTGAACCCGGAGGGTCCAGTTGCATGTGGGGCTGCATAAAGGCTCCCCTGGGGAGGTCAGTTGTACCCAAAGCCTTCCTTTGGGGGCACTTCTGGATGGGTGAATGGGGCTTGAAACGCATTTTCTGGAGCCCGAGTTTTCAGTCTTCTGCCATGGTGGCTAGGGGTATATTTAGGGTTGCTCGTAAACAGTGAACAAGGAGGGTCCAGTTGCATGTGGGGCTGCATAAAGGCTCCCCTGGGGAGTTCACTTGTACCCAAAGCCTTCCTTTGGGGGCACTTCTCAATGGGCGAAAGGGGCTTGAAACGCTTTTTCTGTGGCCCGAGTTTTCAGTCTTCTGCCATGCTGGCTAGGGTTATATTTAGGGTTGCTGTAAAGAGCGAACACGGAGGGTCCAGTTGCATGTGGGGCTGCATATAGGCTCCCCTGGGGAGTTCAGATGTACCCAAAGCCTTCTTTTGGGGGCACTTTTGGATGGGCGAATGGGGCTCGTAACACATTTTCTGTAGCCCGAGCTTTCAGTCGACTGCCAGGCGTGCTAGGGCTATATTTAGGGTTGCTGTGAAAGAGTGAACCCGGAGGGTCCAGTTGCATGTGGGGCTGCGTTAAGGCTCCCCTGGGGAGTTCAGTTGTACCCAAAGCCTTCCTCTGGGGGCACTTTTTGATGGGCGTATTAGGCTTCTAACGCATTTTCTGGGGCCCGAGTTTTCAGTCGACTGCCAGGCGGGCCAGGGCTATATTTAGGGTTGCTGTGAAAGATTGAACCCGGAGGGTCCAGTTGCATGTGGGGCTGCATAAAGGCTCCCCTGGGGAGTTCAGTTGTACCCAAAGCATTCCTTTGGGGGCACTTCTGGATGTGTGAATGGGGCTTGAAACGCTTTTTCTGTGGCCCGAGTTTTCAGTTTTCTGACATGCTGGCTAGTGTTATATTTAGGGTTGCTTGTAAACAGCGAACACGGGGGGTCCAGTTGCGTATGGGCCTGCGTAAAGGCTCCCCTGCGGAGTTCAGTTGTACCCAAAGCCTTCCTTTGGGGGCACTTTTGGATGGTCGAATGGGGCTTGTAGCACGTTTTCTGGGGCCCGAGTTTTCAGTCGTCTGCCATGCGGGCCAGGGTTATATTTAGGGTTGCTGTGAAAGAGCGAATACGGAGAGTCCAGTTGCATGTGGGGCTGCATAAAGGCTCCCCTGGGGAGTTCACTTGTACCCAAAGCCTTCCTTTGGGGGCACTTCTGGATGGGCGAAAGGGGCTTGAAATGCTTTTTCTGTGGCCCGAGTTTTCAGTCTTCTGCCATGCTGGCTAGGGTTATATTTAGGGTTGCTGTAAAGAGCGAACACGGAGGGTCCAGTTGCATGTGGGGCTGCGTAAAGGCTCCCCTGGGGAGTTCACTTGTACCCAAAGCCTTCCTCTGGGGGCACTTTTGGATGGGCGAATTAGGCTTTTAATGCATTTTCTGGGGCCCGAGTTTTCAGTCGACTGCCAGGCGGACCAGGGCTATATTTAGGGTTGCTGTGAAAGAGCGAATACGGAGGGTCCAGTTGCATGTGGGGCTGCATAAAGGCTCCCCTGGGGAGTCCAGTTGTACCCAAAGCCTTCCTTTGGGAGCACTTTTGGATGGTCCAAGGGGAATCGCAATGCGTTTTCTGAGGCCCGCTTTTTCAGTCTTCTCCCATTGTGCCGAGGGCTATATTTAGGCTTGCGGTGAAAGAGTGAACCCGGAGGGTCCAGTTGCATGTGGGGCTGCATAAAGGCTCCCCTGGGGAGTTCACTTGTACCCAAAGCCTTCCTTTGGGGGCACTTCTGGATGGTGAAAGGGGCTTGAAACGCTTTTTCTGTGGCCCGAGTTTTCAGTCTTCTGCCATGCTGGCTAGGGTTATATTTAGGGTTGCTGTAAAGAGCGAACACGGAGGGTCCAGTTGCATGTGGGGCTGCGTAAAGGCTCCCCTGGGGAGTTCAGATGTACCCAAAGCCTTTCTTTGGGGGCACTTTTGGGTGGGTGAATTGGGCTCGTAACACATTTTCTGGGGCCCGAGCTTTCAGTCGACTGCCAGGCGTGCTAGGGCTATATTTAGGCTTGCGGTGAAAGAGTGAACCCGGAGGGTCCAGTTGCATGTGGGGCTGCATAAAGGCTCCCCTGGGGAGTTCAGTTGTACCCAAAGCCTTCCTTTGGGGGCACTTCTGGATGGGTGAATGGGGCTTGAAACGCATTTTCTGGAGCCCGAGTTTTTAGTCTTCTGCCATGGTGGCAAGGGGTATATTTAGGGTTGCTCGTAAACAGTGAACAAGGAGGGTCCAGTTGCAT
Source organism: Anas acuta (assembly GCF_963932015.1). NCBI lineage: Eukaryota > Metazoa > Chordata > Aves > Anseriformes > Anatidae > Anas > Anas acuta. Next base: position 2,096 of record NW_027076042.1, on the reverse strand, counting down.
GTGGGGCTGCGTAAAGGCTCCCCTGGGGAGTTCACTTGTACCCAAAGCCTTCCTCTGGGGGCACTTTGGGATGGGCGAATTAGGCTATTAACAGTTTTTCTGAGGCCCGAGTTTTCAGTCGACTGCCATGCGGGCCAGGGTTATATTTAGGGTTGCTGTGAAAGAGCGAATACGGAGGGTCCAGTTGCATGTGGGGCTGCATAAAGGCTCCCCTGGGGAGTTCACTTGTACCCAAAGCCTTCCTTTGGGGGCAATTCTGGATGGGCGAAAGGGTCTTGAAACGCTTTTTCTGTGGCCCGAGTTTTCAGTCTTCTGCCATGCTGGCTAGGGTTTTATTTAGGGTTGCTGTAAAGAGCGAACACGGAGAGTCCAGTTGCATGTGGGGCTGCATAAAGGCTCCCCTGGGGAGTTCAGATGTACCCAAAGCCTTCCTCTGGGGGCACTTTTGGATGGGCGAATTAGGCTTTTAATGCATTTTCTGGGGCCCGAGTTTTCAGTCGACTGCCAGGCGGGCCAGGGCTATATTTAGGGTTGCTGTGAAAGAGCGAATACGGAGGGTCCAGTTGCATGTGGGGCTGCATAAAGGCTCCCCTGGGGAGTTCAGTTGTACCCAAAGCCTTCCTCTGGGGGCACTTTTGGATGGTCGAATGGGGCTTGTAGCACGTTTTCTGTGGCCCGATTTTTCAGTCGTCTGCCATGCGGGCCAGGGTTATATTTAGGGTTGCTGTGAGAGAGCGAATACGGAGGGTCCAGTTGCATGTGGGGCTGCGTAAAGGCTCCCCTGGGGAGTTCAGATGTACCCAAAGCCTTCCTTTGGGGGCACTTTTGGGTGGGTGAATGGGGCTCGTAACACATTTTCTGGGGCCCGAGCTTTCAGTCGACTGCCAGGCGTGCTAGGGCTATATTTAGGCTTGCGGTGAAAGAGTGAACCCGGAGGTTCCAGTTGCATGTGGGGCTGCATAAAGGCTCCCCTGGGGGGTTCAGTTGTACCCAAAGCCTTCCTTTGGGGGCACTTCTGGATGAGTGAATGGGGCTTGAAACGCATTTTCTGTGGCCTGAGTTTTCAGTCTTCTGCCATGCTGGCTAGGATTATATTTAGGGTTGCTGTAAAGAGCGAACACGGAGGGTCCAGTTGCATGTGGGGCTGCATAAAGGCTCCCCTGGGGAGTTCAGATGTACCCAAAGCCTTCCTTTGGGGGCACTTTTGGATGGGCGAATGGGGCTCGTAACACATTTTCTGTGGCCCGAGCTTTCAGTCGACTGCCAGGCGTGCTAGGGCTATATTTAGGCTTGCGGTGAAAGAGTGAACCCGGAGGGTCCAGTTGCATGTGGGGCTGCATAAAGGCTCCCCTGGGGAGTTCAGTTGTACCCAAAGCCTTCCTCTGGGGGCACTTTTGGATGGGCGAATGGGGCTCGTAACACATTTTCTGTGGCCCGAGCTTTCAGTCGACTGCCAGGCGTGCTAGGGCTATATTTAGGCTTGCGGTGAAAGAATGAACCCGGAGGGTCCAGTTGCATGTGGGGCTGCATAAAGGCTCCCCTGGGGAGTTCAGTTGTACCCAAAGCCTTCCTTTGGGGGCACTTCTGGATGGTCCAAAGGGAATCGCAATGCGTTTTCTGAGGCCCGTTTTTCAGCCTTCTCCCATAGTGCCGAGGGCTATATTTAGGCTTGCGGTGAAAGTGTGAACCCGGAGGGTCCAGTTGCATGTGGGGCTGCATAAAGGCTCCCCTGGGGAGTTCACTTGTACCCAAAGCCTTCCTTTGGGGGCGCTTCTGGATGAGCGAATTAGGCTTTTAACGCATTTTCTGTGGCCCGAGTTTTCAGTCTTCTGACATGGTGGCTAGGGGTATATTTAGGGTTGCTCGTAAACAGTGAACAAGGAGGGTCCAGTTGCATGTGGGGCTGCGTAAAGGCTCCCCTGGGGAGTTCAGTTGTACCCAAAGGCTTCCTCTGGGGGCACTTCTGGATGGGTGAATGGGGCTTGAAACGCATTTTCTGGAGCCCGAGTTTTCAGTCGACTGCCAGGCGGGCCAGGGCTATATTTAGGGTTGCTGTGAAAGAGTGAACCCGGAGGGTCCAGTTGCATGTGGGGCTG
>NW_027076041.1:0-6000 GCF_963932015.1 Anas acuta | reverse complement strand
GAAGGGCTGGAAGCGGGGGCCCGGCAGCAGCTGGGGGCAGCCGGGGGCGTCCGGAGGAGACGGGGTCAGGCGGTCGCCCTCTGAGGCCGCGTACATCCTGGGGGGGGGGGGACACGGTGGGTGTGGGGTGTGGGGGGCCGGGTGGGGGGGCGGTGGGGGGGGGGGCAGGGGGGTACTCACGAGTCAAAGTTGTCCCGGAAGCCTTTGGCGAAGGGGTTGTGGTCGATCTTCAGCTGCGTGATCTGGGGGGGGGGGGGGGGGGTGGAGATGTGGGGGGGCTGGGGCTGCTGCCAGCCCCCCCCCCCCCCAGCAGGGCTGTGTCCCAGCCCTTTTCCAGCCCGCAGCCCCCAGGGTGCCCACCCCAGGGCCCATGGTGAAGGCGGGGGGGGCTGATGGGGACCTGGGGTGCTGGATGGTGCTGGGGGGGCACTGGGGGAGCTGGGATGCGGATGGGATATGGGGGGGGGGGGTGAGGGCTGCAGGGAGTGCCGGGGTGTTGGCAGAGGGAGGGGTCGGGGCAGGGTTGGTTTTGGGGTTTCCGTGATGCTGGGGGCCGGGGGGGCACCAGGGGGGTACGGGGGGGTACCAGAGGGGTACTGGGGGGTACAGGGGGCTGCTGTGATGCCAGGGAGATGTTGGGGAGCGTCGGGGGTCCCCGTGAGGGTGGGGGGCAATACCTGGGGAGGGAGGGAAGGGGGGGGGTCGGGGGGGGTCGGGGGGGGGTCCCACACTCACGTCGGCGTTCTGGTAGGCGGTGACGGCGATGAACTGGGTCTCGGGGAAGGCGAAGGTGTGGGTGTGCGGGGAGGGGCCGGGCCCCTCGCCCTCGCCCTCCTTCACCTCCGTCACGTGCAGCCGCGGCTGGTACTTGTGCAGCGACTGCAGCACGATCATCTGCGGGCAGCGGCCGTCAGGGGGGGGCATGGTTTGGGGGGGGGGGGTCAGGTTTGTTTGGGGGGGGGCCAGGGGGGGCCCTACCTGTCCCACGTTGTTGGCTGCGCCCTTGTTGTTGGTGAGCTTCAGCTTCCCGAAGGACACCTCCTGCCGCATCCAGTGCGCGCCCGTGTTGGGAGAGTCGGGGTGCAGGTAGAGGCGGTTCCCTGGGGGGGGGGACACAGGGGGGGGGGGTTACCCCGCTCACAGCCCCCTCCCCAGGGAGGGGTCGGGGGGGGGGCAGGGCCGGTGGTGCCGTACCTGGCATGCTGCCCTCGGCCTTGCCGCACTGCACCCACTTCCCGCCCTGGTAGCGCCAGTGGTGCTGATCCACCAGCACCACGTCCACGCAGACGCTGTAGTGGGCCACGGGGTTGAGCCCGGACAGGTTGAAGCTGAGGAACGGGAACATGCGCCTGGGGGGGGCACAACGGGAGCGTTACCCCCCCCACTGCCCCGCTGCACCCGCTGCGGGGCCGGGGCACAGGGGGTGCGTTACCCCCACCCGCTGCGGGGCCGTGGGTCCCACTCTGCCCATGGGGGGGGGAAGCCGCCACCAGCCCCCCCCCCCCGTGCCCGGTGGGTGCCATCGGCGCTGACTGACCCCGGCAGCTGGGGGCTGCTCTCCGGGGCCGATCCCCCCCCCCCGGCACCTTCCTCCCCCTCCCCGAGCACCTTCCGGTTCGGAAACCAACACCGCTGCTATTTCGGGCTGGGCGCCAGCGCCAAGGGCAGCGAGGGGACGGGACGGGACGGCCGGGGGGGTCCCTGCGGTCGGGGGCTGCATCTGCCCCCCCCACAGCATGGCCATGCCCTGTGCACAAAGTGGGGGGGACGACCCCAAACCCTCAGCCCCGGGTTCAGTCCCTGCTGGCCCCAGCTGCAGGTTTGGGGTCGCAGCGGGACCTCGAGCTGGGGACGCTGCTTCAGGACCCCCCCAGCCAGAGTTTGGCTCCTCAAGGGGGGGCTTTTTTTTTTTTGGGGGGGGGGGGGCATCTCAGCACCCGCTGTTGTTTCGCCCAGCCCCAGTCCCAGCAGCGCCATCAGCCCGTGCCGCTGCCTGGGTGCTGGTGCCCAGCGGGTGAGGGCGGGGGGCACAGGTCAGGGTGTGTGTGTGTGTGGGGGGGGGGGGGGGGGGCTCGTCCCCTCCACTCTGGTTTCCTCCTGGTGCCACCGTTTCCCAAAAAGCAGGGACCGGGGCTCCTCCGAACGGGCCCCAAAAGCTGTGAGCTGCTGCGGGCGGCTGGGTGGGCAGCAGGGTGGGGTGGGGGCCCTGCTGCTCCCCCCCCAGCTGCAGCCCTGGGGTTTGCTTTTCCTCCCCGCTGGGAAGGGGGGGTCCCTGCCCCTGCCCCCCCAGCCCTGGGGTTCTCGCCCTGCCCTGAGGCAGAGCCTGGTGGATTCGGGACGGCACCTGCAGGGCGGGGGCTCCATGGCCCCGTCCCGCTCCTCGGCATCTGCTGGGGGTGGGCAGGTAGAAATATGGGGGGGGGCCGGGGCTGGGGAGCCCCCGAAGCTACCGGTGCCAGTGGGCTCCGGGGCAGGAAGCGCTGCTCGGGCAGGGGCCGTGGGGCCGGGGCCGGCAGCGGGCGAGGAGCAGGGGAAAGAGCGCACGGAGCACGGCCGGGGGCTGGTGACTCAACAGTGCCCTTGTGAGAGAGGGAGGAAAAGAAAAAGAAAAAGAAAAAGAAAAAGAAAAAAAAAAAAGAAAAAAAGAAAAAAAGAAAAAGAAAAAGAAAAAAAAAAAGAAAAGAAAAAGAAAGCAGCGCGCTGCCAGGAGCCGCGCACGTGCTCAGCGCTGGGGCCGAGGCAGGCGGCAGCCCCCAGCACCGCGGCTCTGGGGGGGCTGTGGGGGGGCTGACACCCGGCCCCCGGCACGCACCGAGCCCCGGGGGGGGGCCCGGGCTCATCCCTGCCCGGCCTCAGCTGGGGTTTGGTCCCCAAGAAGCTGCCGCTTCGAGGCACCGGGGCTCCCCCCCCCCCCGATAAAATCCCGACCACATCAAAGGGCGGCAGCGAGGGCTGCACCGGCCCCGAGGCACCGGCAGCACCGGGCTGCACCGGGCCCTGGGTGGCCCCCCGGGAAATGCCCCCCCCCCGGCACCGGGTCCCGGTGAGCACGGGGGCCGCTCAGCCCCGGTGCAGGCAGGCGCTGGGTGCCGCACCAAGCCCCAGTGCTGCAGAGAGCAGGGAGGAAGAAATGAGCATTTTTCTGGGGTTTTGCACTTTGTTTGCTCCACCACAACCGTCTCCCCAATGCTGCGCTGACGGGGGAGCAAAGAGAGATTTTTATTTCAAACGCTGCCGTGGTGCAAACCACAGGGCTTGGCCGGGGCACTGGAGGGCGGTGGCAAGACCCGAAACCACGCAAGCCTCGCATTTATTTTTAAATCCACCGGCGTTGTAGCTCCTGGGGCTGCTTCTCAGGCAGGACTCGGCTCCCCTGGGTTTGGCCCCTGTGGTTTGGGAGGTGCCATGCGGGGGTGCGGGACCCCCACCGGCCCAGCCCCGCGCTCGCCCCGAAGCTGGCGCCAGCCTCCTGCCTCTGCCCCTCTGCAGCTTTGTCCCTGGAGCTCTGCGGGGGGCTCCCGGCTGCCCCCAGGTGCCCCTGCAGGAACCCCTTGACTCGGGTGTCCCCCCCCCACCAGGGCCCGGTGCAGCTGGGGGGCCAGGGGGTGCACACATCCAGGGCACAGGGCTGCAAGGACGCAGGGCTGCAGCTTGCAGGAGAACCTGGGCACCGGGGGAGCAGGGAGCTGAGGATGAGCCCTGCTGGGGAGGCGAGCGGGCGGCCCGGGGGGAGCCTTGCTCAGGCAGCCCCCGGAGCCCACACACCGGGGGGGGGGGCTGCCAGCTTCCTGAGCCGCCTCGGCTCCCCATGGCAACCCCCAGACGAAGCGGCCGCAAGAACCACGGCCGCGTGGGAGATCGGCGCAGCCCCTGCAGCACCTGCCCCAGCCCCCACCCCACGGCACAGCACAGCACGGCGTGGCACCGCACGGCACGGCACGGGGAGCTGGCCTCGTCCTCCCTGTGCAACCGCCTGGGAACACCGTCCCTGTCCCCATCCCTGTCCCCATCCCCATCCCCATGCAGCCACCAGCGAGGGCGAAGCAGCCCAGGGTCCCCCCAAAAAGTGAAGCCCCATTGTGAGGCCGCCTCCTGTGTGTCCCAAAGCGGAGCCAACCCCTGCATCCGCCTAGAGCCAAACCGTCCCCAAGCGCAGATGGCAACTGGAAAATGTCCCAGGTCCCCCCAAAAGGTTCCACCGACTCATGCGCCCCTAAATACAAAGCCACCCCTGCACCCCCTGAAGGCAATGCCACCCCTTGTGTCCCCAAAGCTGCGTCCCCAAGGGCACAGGCAGCCCCCGAGCCCTCCGAAGGCACAGCCCCGGCTTCAGCAAAAAACGGTGGCAGGAATTCCCCAGACCCTTTGCCCCATGGCCCATGTGGCAGTGCTGAGTCCTTGGGGTTTTCCGCAGAAATCCTGCCCTGGCCGAGCCCCGGGCACTGCAGGGGAGGGCAGGGACCCACCGGGGAGCCCGGGGGGGGCATTTTTCCACCGGGGAGGAGAGGGCACAGGACAGCGTGGGCAGGCGGGGGACGTGGAACGGAGCTGGGGCAGGAGCGGGCAGGAAGGCGCTGGTGGGGTAAATCCCCCCCGCCTGGATCCACGGCGAGCTGGGGGTCACTTGGTGCGGCCCCCCCCACCTGGCCTCAGCTCCTCTCTGAGGGGGCAATGACCAGGAGGGGGCTGTGGGGCTGCACAGCCCAGCGGGGGGGGGTCCTCACCCCAGTGGGACACGGCCCCCGTCCTGCCCCAGCTCTGCCAGCGGCACCAGCAAGGCCACCGACAGACCCCCAAGCCCCCTCCCTGGGACAGGAGCCCCCCGGGGAGGGCAGAGCGCCCCAGCCCCCGTGCACCTTTCCCTTCGTGCCCCCGCTTTGGGTTTTTTTCCTGTGTTTCAGCAGCACTGCAGCCAGGCCCTGCACAGAGATTTTTGCAAAAGCAGCTCAGGGTCTGGGGAAGCGGATGTTTTGTGGCTCTGGGTTTTGACATCTCCTCGGGGCTGGGTTTGGTGTGAGCCCCCCCAGCGCACACCACACATCCCCCAGACCCCGGCTCCTCTGCAGAGCTCTCACAGGGCACGGAGCCAGAGGAAGAGCCCCCGAAGAGCCCGGTTTCGGGCAGGAGCCACTGGCAGGGGCAGACCCAGCAGCGGGGCAGGGGACGGGGGCTCTGCGGGCACCGCGCCCCCAGGACCTGGATGGGGGTGGGCAGGAAACACCCCCAAGGCACCGACACCCCCGGCCCACGGGGGACACAGGGGACACGCTGCCCGTCCCCGACGGTGACAGTTTGCTGCTGCACGGCCCCGAGCCCAGCGGGGGGGGCCGGGGGGAGCAGGCCCGGGGAGGACGGTGGCAAACCAAGCGGCCCTAACGCGTTCAGACTTCCACCACATTCAGCAGGTCGGGGCCAGCATCGAAGTGACACCGTCTGTCTCGGCCCAGGGAAGGCGGAGGGGGGGGCAGCAGAGGGGCGCTGCCAGCGGCCCCCGGCCCCGACGCTCACCCAGGAAAAGGGGCTGAGAGCGGAGTGAGGCTGGGGGGGGGGGATGGCAGTGGGGGGGTGGCTGCAGCAGGGGAGCTGGGGGCTCCGCCAGCCACAGGCAGAGCTGAGCCCCGACCGCAGGGACACGCAACTGCAGCTGCTGCCGGCCCCCCCCCGCCTGGTCCAGCACAGCCGAGCCCTGCCACGCACACCAGACCCTGCCTGCCCCCCCCCACTCGTTCTCGTGCTCCCCTCATTTCAGCACAAAACTCCAGCCTGGGGCCAAAGGGCAGGCTCTGGGGGGTGGCTCCACGGCCCCCACTGCACCCAGTGCCCCTGAGCGGGACTGCCAGCAGGGGCAGGGGGAAGGGGGGGGGGGGTCTCAGCCCCCCCCAGCGCACTCCCCAGTCCTGCCCCAGCCTCCAGCCCCTTCCCAGCTCCGGCTGTGGCCCCACTACGAGCACCACGGGCAGGAGGGGACAGCGGGTGCCCACCTGCGGTGTCCCCAGCAGC
>NW_027076040.1:0-4000 GCF_963932015.1 Anas acuta | reverse complement strand
CCCCAAATCCCCCCGTCACGCCCCCACACGCGTGTTCTCACGTGTTCTCACGTGTTCTTTGCGTGTTCTTTGCGTGTTTCAGGCGCTGCCAGGGCCGGCCTGTGGGGGTCGGGGGTCGGGGCCCTGCCCCCGCTGCCCCAATAACACCCAGGTGAGGGGGGGGGGGGGGATATGGGGTGGGGGACTATGGGGCAGGCTATGGGGTGGGCTATGGGTGGGCTATGGGTCCATATGGCTCCCTATGGGGTCCCGCTATGGGGTGGGCTATGGGGTCATGCTATGGGTCTGGGCTATGGGGCAGGCTATGGGGCAGGTTATGGGGTGAGCTATGGGGTGGGCTATGGGGTCGGGCTATGGGTCTGGGCTATGGGGCAGGCTATGGGGCAGTCTATGGGGTGGGCTATGGGGTGGGCTATGGGTCCATATGGCTCCCTATGGGGTCCTACTATGGGTCCTGCTATGGGGTCGGGCTATGGGTCGGGCTATGGGTCTGGGCTATGGGGCAGGCTATGGGGTCAGGCTATGGGTCTGGGCTATGGGGCAGGCTATGGGGCAGGCTATGGGGCGGGCTATGGGGCGGGCTATGGGGCGGGCTATGGGGTGGGCTATGGGGTCGTGCTATGGGTCTGGGCTATGGGGCAGGCTATGGGGTGGGCTATGGGTCCTGCTATGGGTCTGGCTATGGGTCTGGCTATGGGTCTGGCTATGGGGCGGGCTATGGGGTGGGCTATGGGGTGGGCTATGGGGTCGGGCTATGGGTCTGGGCTATGGGGTGGGCTATGGGGTGGGCTATGGGTCCTGCTATGGGTCTGGCTATGGGTCTGGCTATGGGTCTGGGCTATGGGGCGGGCTATGGGGTGGGCTATGGGTCGGGCTATGGGTCTGGGCTATGGGGTGGGCTATGGGGTGGCTATGGGTCCATATAGCTCCCTATGGGGTCCCACTATAGGGTGGGCTATGGGGTTGTGCTATGGGTCTGGGCTATGGGGCGGGCTATGGGGTGGGCTATGGGGTGGGCTATGGGTCCATATGGCTCCCTATGGGGTGGGCTATGGGGTCGTGCTATGGGTCCCACTATGGGTCTCACTATGGGGTCGTGCTATGGGGTGGGCTATGGGGCAGGTTGTGGGTCCCACTATGGGTCTGTCCGTGGTCCTGCTATGGGTCCAGTTATGGGGTGGGCTATGGGATTGTGCTATGGGTCTGGCCATGGGTCCCACTATGGGGCGGGCTATAGGGTCATGTTATGGGTCCCTCTATGGATCCCACTATGGGGTCCCACTATGGGGTGTTGTATGGGGTGTTCTATGGGGTCATGTTATGGGGTCATGCTATGGGTCTCGCTATGGGTCCTGCTATGGGTCCTTCTATGGGGCAGGCTATGGGGTCGTGCTATGGGTCCCACTATGGGGTCCCACTATGGGGTTCCACTCTAGATCCCATTATGGGGTGTGCTATGGGTCCCATTATGGGGTCTTGCTATGGGGTGAGCTACGGGGTTGGGCTATGGGTCCCGCTATGGGGTGAGCTATGGGGTCGCGCTATGGGGTGTGCTATGGGGCAGGCTATGGGGTCTGGCTATGGGGTCACACTATGGGGTCACGCTATGGGTCCCACCATGGATCCCACTATGGGGTCCCACTCTAGATCCCACTATGGGGTGTGCTATGGGGTCATGTCATGGGGTCCCACTATGGGTCCTGCTATGGGGCAGGCTATGGGGCAGGCTATAGGGTCATGTTATGGGTCCCACTATGGATCCCACTATGGGGTGTTCTATGGGGTCGCGCTATGGGGTCACGCTATGGGCGTGCTATGGGGCGGGCTATGGGGCAGGCTCTGGGGTCACGTTATGGGTCCCACTATGGATCCCACTATAGGGTCCCACTATGGGGTGTTCTATGGGGTCATGCTATGGGGTTGTGCTATGGGGTGTGCTATGGGTGGGCTATAGGGTCCCACTATGGGGTCCTGCTATGGGTCCCATTATGGGGTTGTGCTATGGGGTCGCGCTATGGGGTCATGCTATGGGTCCCACTATGGGGTCCCACTATGGGGTGTTCTATGGGGTCATGTTATGGGGTCGCGCTATGGGGTCGCGCTATGGGGTCCTGCTATGGGGTCATGCTATGGGGCAGGCTATGGGGTGGGCTATAGGGTCATGTTATGGGTCCCACTATGGATCCCACTATGGGGTGTTCTATGGGGTCGTGCTATGGGGTCGCACTATGGGGTCATGCTATGGGGTGGGCTATGGGGTTGTGCTATGGGGTCACGCTATGGGGTCACGCTATGGGTCCCACTATGGGGTCACACTCTGGATCCTATTATGGGGTGGGCTATGGGGTCGCGCTACGGGTCCCACTATGGGGTGTGCTATGGGGCAGGCTATGGGCAGGCTATAGGGTCATGTTATGGGGTCCCACTATGGGGTGGGCTATGGGGTGGGCTAAAGGGTCGCGCTATGGGGTCGTGCTATGGGGTGGGCTATGGGGTCACACTATGGGTCCCACTATGGGGTCGCGCTATGGGGTCGCGCTATGGGGCAGGCTATGGGGCGGGCTCTGGGGTCCCGCCGTGGGTCTGACGGGCGCCCCCCCCCAGGGCCCGCAGTGCGAGCGGTGCCGCCCCCTGTTTGTGGGGTCGGGGCGCGCCGGGGGGGGTCGGTGCCGGCCCTGCCGCAGCTTCTGCCGAAACCGCGCCGACGTCTGCCTGGGCCGCCAGGAGCTGGAGAGGGCCCGGAGGGACCCCCACAGATACCCCCTGGACCCGCGCTGGTATGGGGGGGGGCGTGGGGGGGGGTCGTGGGGGGTATGGGAGGGTTATGGGGGGAGTTGGGGGGTTATCGGGGATATGGGGGGAGATGGGGGGAGATGGGGGTTTTGGGGGGTTATGGGGGCTTATGGGGGGTTTATGGGGGGTTGGAGGGGGTTATGGGGCACTATGGGGGGGTTATGGGGGGCGTGGGGGGGAATGGGGGGGTTGAGGGGGGGATATGGGGGGGTTATGGGGGGGGTATGGGGTGGTTGGGGGGGACTGTGGGGGGGTTATGGGGCACTATGGGGTGGATATGGGGGGGTTATGGGGGGTTATGGGGGGATATGGGGGGAGTTGGGGGGTTGGGGGGGGTTATGGGGGAATTTGGGGGGTTATGGGGGGTTGGGGGGGTTATGGGGGGGGAATGGGGTGGTTATGGGGGTTATGGGGGGATATGGGGGGGTTATGGGGCACTATGGGGGGTGTGGGGGGAGACCCCCAGAGATACCCCTGGACCCCGCGCTGGTATGGGGGGGTGGAGGGGAGTGGGGGGGGTGTGGGGGGTTATGGGGGGGATATGGGGTGGTTAGGGGGTGGTTATGGGGGGATATGGGGGGAATGGGGTGGTTATGGGGGGGTTATGGGGGGTTATGGGGGAATGGGGTGGTTATGGGGGGTTATGGGGGGATGGGAGGGGATATGGGGGTTATGGGGGAATTTGGGGGGGTTATGGGGGGATATGGGGGGAGTTGGGGGGGTTATGGGGCGCTATGGGGGGGTTATGGGGGATTATGGGGGGTTATGGGGGGAGTTGGGGGGTTGGGGGGGTTATAGGGGGTGTGGGGGGGAAAGGGGGGGTTGAGGGGGGATATGGGGGGGTTATGGGGGATATGGGGGGGAATGGGGTGGTTATGGGGGGGTTATGGGGGGATATGGGGGGAGTTGGGGGGTTATGGGGGGGTTATGGGGTGGTTGGGGGGTTATCAGGGGGTTGGGGGGTGGTTATAGGGGGATATGGGGGATATAGGGGGTTATGGGGGAGTTGGGGGGGGAATGGGGGAGAATGGGGGGGTTATGGGGGGTTTATATGGGGTTATGGGGGGGTTATAGGGGGCTTATGGGGGGTTTTGGGGGGAGACCCCCAGAGATACCCCCTGGACCCCGCGCTGGTATGGGGAGGGGGGTCGTGGGGGGTTATGGGGGGAAATGGGGGGATATGGGGGAGTTGGGGGGGTTGGGGGGT
>NW_027076039.1:0-52000 GCF_963932015.1 Anas acuta | reverse complement strand
CGTCTTCGATGCCGGCTAGGAATAATTTTAGGGATGCTCGGAAACAGCGAACCCGGAGGGTCCAGTTGCATGTGGGGCTGCGTAAAGGCTCCCCTGGGGAGTTCTCTTGTACCCCAAGCCTTCCTTTTGTGACACTTTTGGATGGTCCAAAAGGGCTTGCAACGCGTTTTCTGGGACCCGGGTTTTCAGTCTTCTCCCATGCCGGCTAGTGATATATTTAGGATTGCTCGGAAAAATCGAACCCGGAGGGTCCAGTTGCATGTGGGGCTGCTTAAAGGCTCCCCTGGGGAGTTCTCTTGTACCCAAAGCCTTCCTTTGGGGGCACTTTTGGATGGACGAAAAGGGCTCGCAACGCATTTCCTGGGGCATCATTTTTCAGTCGTCTTCGATGCCGGCTAGGGTTATGTTTAGGGTTGCTCGGAAACAGCGAACCCGGAGGGTCCAGTTGCATGTGGGGCTGCGTAAAGGCTTCCCTGGGGAGTTCACTTGTACCCAAAGCCTTCCTTTGGGGGCACTTTTGGATGGGCGAAAAGGCCTCGAGAACGCATTTCCTGGGGCCTGATTTTTCACTCGTCTCCGATGACGGCTAGGGATATGTTTAGGGATGCTTGGAAACAGCGAACCCGGAGGGTCAAGTTGCATGTGGGGCTGCGTAAAGGCTCCCCTGGGGAGTTCTCTTGTACCCAAAGTCTTCCTTTGGGGGCACATTTGGATGGGCGAAAAGGCCTCGGAACGCATTTCCTGGGGCCTGATTTTTCACTCGTCTCCGATGACGGCTAGGGCTACGTTTAGGTTTGCTCAGGAACAGCGAACCCGGAGGGTCCAGTTGCATGTGGGGCTGCGTAAAGGCTCCCCTGGGGAGATCACTTGTACCCAAAGCCTTCCTTTGGGGGCACTTTTGGATGGTCCGAAGGGGCTCACAACGCATTTCCTCGGTCCTGATTTTTCACTTGTCTTCGATGCCGGCTAGGGTTTTTTTTAGGGATGCTCGGAAATAGAGAACCCAGAGGGTCCAGTTGCATGTGGGGCTGCGTAAAGGCTTCCCTGGGGAGTTCTCTTGTACCCAAAGCCTTCCTTTGCGGGCACTTTTGGATGGTCCAAAGGGGCTTGCAACGCGTTTTCTGGGGCCCGGGTTTTCAGTCTTCTCCCATGCCGGCTAGTGATATATTTAGGATTGCTCGGAAAAATCGAACCCGGAGGGTCCAGTTGCATGTGGGGCTGCGTAAAGGCTCCCCTGGGGAGTTCACTTGTACCAAAAGCTTTCCTTTGGGGGCACTTTTGGATGGACGAAAAGGGCTCGCAACGCATTTCCTGGGGCATCATTTTTCAGTCGTCTTCGATGCCGGCTAGGGCTATGTTTAGGTTTGCTCGGAAACAGCGAACCCGGAGGGTCCAGTTGCATGTGGGGCTGCGTAAAGGCTTCCCTGGGGAGTTCACTTGTACCCAAAGCCTTCCTTTGGGGGCACTTTTGGATGGGCGAAAAGGCCTCGCAACGCATTTCCTGGGGCCTGATTTTTCACTCGTCTCCGATGACGGCTAGAGCTATGTTTAGGGATGCTCGGAAACAGCGAACCCGGAGGGTCCAGTTGCATGTGGGGCTGCGTAAAGGCTCCCCTGGGGAGTTCTCTTGTACCCAAAGCCTTCCTTTGGGGGCACTTTTGGATGGGCGAAAAGGGCTTGCAACGCATTTCCTGGGGCCTGATTTTTCAGTCGTCTTCGATGCCGTCTAGGACTATGTTTAAGGATCCTCGGAAACAGCGAACCCGGAGGCTCCAGTTGCATGTGGGGCTGCGTAAAGGCTCCCCTGGGGAGTTCACTTGTACCCAAAGTCTTCCTTTGGGGGCACATTTGGATGGGCGAAAAGGCCTCGGAACGCATTTCCTGGGGCCTGATTTTTCAGTCGTCTCCGATGACGGCTAGGGCTACCTTTAGGTTTGCTCAGGAACAGCGAACCCGGAGGGTCCAGTTGCATGTGGGGCTGCGTAAAGGCTCCCCTGGGGAGTTCTCTTGTACCCAAATTCTTCCTTTGGGGGCACATTTGGATGGGCGAAAAGGCCTCGGAACGCATTTCCTGGGGCCTGATTTTTAACTCGTCTCCGATGACGGCTAGGGCTACATTTAGGTTTGCTCAGGAACAGCGAACCCGGAGGGTCCAGTTGCATGTGGGGCTGCGTAAAGGCTCCCCTGGGGAGATCACTTGTACCCAAAGCCTTCCTTTGCGGGCACTTTTGGATGGTCCAAAGGGGCTTGCAACGCATTTCCTGGGGCCTGATTTTTCAGTCGTCTCCCATGACGGGTAGGGCTACGTTTAGGTTTGCTCATGAACAGCGAACCCGGAGAGTCCAGTTGCATGTGGGGCTGCGTAAAGGCTCCTCTGGGGAGTTCACTTGTACCCAAAGCCTTCCTTTGGGGGCACTTTTGGATGGACGAAAAGGGCTCGCAACGCATTTCCTGGGGTCTGATTTTTCAGTCGACTTCGATGCCGGCTAGGGCTATGTTTAGGGATGCTCGGAAACATCGAACCCGGAGGGTCCAGTTGCATGTGGGGCTGCGTAAAGGCTTCCCTGGGGAGTACACTTGTACCCAAAGCCTTCCTTTGCGGGCACTTTTGGATGGTCCAAAGGGGCTTGCAACGCGTTTTCTGGGGCCTGATTTTTCAGTCTTCTCCCATGCCGGCTAGTGATATATTTAGTATTGCTCGGAAAAATCGAACCCGGAGGGTCCAGTTGCATGTGGGGCTGCGTAAAGGCTCCCCTGGGGAGTTCACTTGTACCCAAAGCTTTCCTTTGGGGGCACTTTTGGATGGACGAAAAGGGCTCGTAACGCATTTCCTGAGGCATCATTTTTCAGTCGTCTTCGATGCCGGTAGGGATTTGTTTAGGGTTGCTCAGAAACAGCGAACCCGGAGGGTCCAGTTGCATGTGGGGCTGCGTAAAGGCTTCCCTGGGGAGTTCACTTGTACCCAAAGCCTTCCTTTGGGGGCACTTTTGGATGGGCGAAAAGGCCTCGCAACGCATTTCCTGGGGCCTGATTTTTCACTCGTCTCCGATGACGGCTAGGGCTACGTTTAGGTTTGCTCAGGAACAGCGAACCCGGAGGGTCCAGTTGCATGTGGGGCTGCGTAAAGGCTCCCCTGGGGAGTTCACTTGTACCCAAAGCCTTCCTTTTGTGACACTTTTGGATGGTCCAAAGGGGCTTGCAACGCGTTTTCTGGGGCCCGGGTTTTCAGTCTTCTCCCATGCCGGCTAGTGATATGTTTAGGGTTGCTCGGAAATAGCGAACCCAGTGGGTCCAGTTGCATGTGGGGCTGCGTAAAGGCTCCCCTGGGGAGTTCACTTGTACCAAAGCCTTCCTTTGGGGGCACTTTTGGATGGACGAAAAGGGCTCGCAACGCATTTCCTGGGGCATCATTTTTCAGTCGTCTTCGATGACTGCTAGGGCTATGTTTAGGGTTGCTCGGAAACAGCGAACCCGGAGGGTCCAGTTGCATGTGGGGCTGCGTAAAGGCTCCTCTGGAGAGTTCACTTGTACCCAAAGCCTTCCTTTGGGGGCACTTTTGGATGGGCGAAAAGGCCTCGGAACGCATTTCCTGGGGCCTGATTTTTCACTCGTCTCCGATGACGGCTAGGGCTATGTTTAGGGATGCTCGGAAACAGCGAACCCGGAGGGTCCAGTTGCATGTGGGGCTGCGTAAAGGCTCCCCTGGGGAGTTCTCTTGTACCCAAAGTCTTCCTTTGGGGGCACATTTGGATGGTCCAAAGGGGCTTGCAACGCATTTTCTGTGGCCCGGGTTTTCAGTCTTCTCCCATGCCGGCTAGGGATATGTTTAGGGTTGCTCGGAAATAGCGAACCCAGTGGGTCCAGTTGCATGTGGGGCTGCGTAAAGGCTCCCCTGGGGAGTTCACTTGTATCCAAAGCCTTCCTTGGCGGGCACTTTTGGATGGGCAAAAAGGCCTCGGAACGCATTTCCTGGGGCCTGATTTTTCACTCGTCTCCGATGACGGCTAGGGCTACGTTTAGGTTTGCTCAGGAACAGCGAACCCGGAGGGTCCAGTTGCATGTGGGGCTGCGTAAAGGCTCCCCTGGGGAGTTCTCTTGTACCCAAAGCCTTCCTTTTGTGACACTTTTGGATGGTCCAAAGGGGCTTGCAACGCGTTTTCTGGGGCCCGGGTTTTCAGTCTTCTCCCATGCCGGCTAGTGATATGTTTAGGGTTGCTCGGAAATAGCGAACCCAGTGGGTCCAGTTGCATGTGGGGCTGCGTAAAGGCTCCCCTGGGGAGTTCACTTGTACCAAAGCCTTCCTTTGGGGGCACTTTTGGATGGACGAAAAGGGCTCGCAACGCATTTCCTGGGGCACCATTTTTGAGTCGTCTTCGATGACTGCTAGGGCTATGTTTAGGGTTGCTCGGAAACAGCGAACCCGGAG
The DNA here is from genome assembly GCF_963932015.1 of Anas acuta. Taxonomy (NCBI): domain Eukaryota; kingdom Metazoa; phylum Chordata; class Aves; order Anseriformes; family Anatidae; genus Anas; species Anas acuta. The sequence continues at coordinate 47,574 of NW_027076039.1, read as the reverse complement.
GGTCCAGTTGAATGTGGGGCTGCGTAAAGGCTCCCCTGGGGAGTTCACTTGTACCCAAAGCCTTCCTTTGGGGGCACTTTTGGATGGCCGAAAAGGCCTCGGAACGCATTTCCTGGGGCCTGATTTTTCACTCGTCTCCGATGACGGCTAGTGCTATGTTTAGGGATGCTCGGAAACAGCGAACCCGGAGGGTCCAGTTGCATGTGGGGCTGCGTAAAGGCTCCCCTGGGGAGTTCTCTTGTACCCAAAGTCTTCCTTTGGGGGCACATTTGGATGGTCCAAAGGGGCTTGCAACGCATTTTCTGTGGCCCGGGTTTTCAGTCTTCTCCCATGCCGGCTAGGGATATGTTTAGGGTTGCTCGGAAATAGCGAACCCAGTGGGTCCAGTTGCATGTGGGGCTGCGTAAAGGCTCCCCTGGGGAGTTCACTTGTATCCAAAGCCTTCCTTGGCGGGCACTTTTGGATGGGCAAAAAGGCCTCGGAACGCATTTCCTGGGGCCTGATTTTTCACTCGTCTCCGATGACGGCTAGGGCTACGTTTAGGTTTGCTCAGGAACAGCGAACCCGGAGGGTCCAGTTGCATGTGGGGCTGCGTAAAGGCTCCCCTGGGGAGATCACTTGTACCCAAAGTCTTCCTTTGCGGGCACTTTTGGATGGTCCAATGGGGCTTGCAACGCATTTCTTGGGGCCTGATTTTTCAGTCGTCTTCGATGCCGGTTAGGGCTATGTTTAGGGATGCTCTGAAAGAGCGAACCCGGAGGGTCCAGTTGCATGTGGGGCTGCGTAAAGGCTCCCCTGGGGAGTACACTTGTACCCAAAGCCTTCCTTTGGTGACACTTTTGGATGGTCCAAAGGGGCTCGCAACACATTTCCTGGGGCCTGATTTTTCAGTCGTCTTCGATGCCGGCTAGGGCTATGTTTAGGGATGCTTAGAAACAGCGAACGCGGAGGGTCCAGTTGCATGTGGGGCTGCGTAAAAGCTCCCCTGGGGAGTTCTCTTGTACCCAAAGCCTTCCTTTGGTGACACTTTTGGATGGTCCAAAGGGGCTCGCAACACATTTCCTGGGGCCTGATTTTTCAGTCGTCTCCGATGACGGCTAGGGCTATGTTTAGGGATGCTCAGAAACAGCGAACCCGGAGGGTCCAGTTGCATGTGGGGCTGCGTAAAAGCTCCCCTGGGGAGCTCTCTTGTACCCAAAGCCTTCCTTTGGTGACACTTTTGGATGGTCCAAAGGGGCTTGCAACGCATTTTCTGTGGCCCGGAATTTCAGTCTTCTCCCATGCCGGCTAGGGTTATGTTTAGGGTTGCTCGGAAATATCGAACCCGGAGGGTCCAGTTGCATGTGGGGCTGCGTAAAGTCTCCCCTGGGGAGTTCACTTGTATCCAAAGCCTTCCTTGGCGGGCACTTTTGGATGGGCGAAAAGGCCTCGGAACGCATTTCCTGGGGCCTGATTTTTCACTCGTCTCCGATGACGGCTAGGGCTACGTTTAGGTTTGCTCAGGAACAGCGAACCCGGAGGGTCCAGTTGCATGTGGGGCTGCGTAAAGGCTCCCCTGGGGAGATCACTTGTACCCAAAGCCTTCCTTTGCGGGCACTTTTGGATGGTCCAATGGGGCTTGCAACGCATTTCTTGGGGCCTGATTTTTCAGTCGTCTTCGATGCCGGTTAGGGCTATGTTTAGGGATGCTCTGAAACAGCGAACCCGGAGGGTCCAGTTGCATCTGGGGCTGCATAAAGGCTCCCCTGGGGAGTACACTTGTACCCAAAGCCTTCCTTTGGTGACACTTTTGGATGGTCCAAAGGGGCTCGCAACACATTTCCTGGGGCCTGATTTTTCAGTCGTCTTCGATGCCGGCTAGGGCTATGTTTAGGGATGCTTAGAAACAGCGAACCCGGAGGGTCCAGTTGCATGTGGGGCTGCGTAAAGGCTCCCCTGGGGAGTTCACTTGTATCCAAAGCCTTTCTTTGGGGGCACTTTTGGATGGTCCAAAGGGGCTCGCAACGCATTTCCTGGGGCCTGATTTTTCACTCGTCTCCGTTGATGGCTAGGGCTACGTTTAGGTTTGCTCAGGAACAGCGATCCCGGAGGTTCCAGTTGCATGTGGGGCTGCGTAAAGGCTCCCCTGGGGAGTACACTTGTACCCAAAGCCTTCCTTTGGGGACACTTTTGGATGGTCCAAAGGGGCTCGCAACACATTTCCTGGGGTCTGATTTTTCACTCATCTCCGATGACGGCTAGGGCTACGTTTAGGTTTGCTCAGGAACAGCGAACCCGGAGGGTCCAGTTGCATGTGGGGCTGCGTAAAGGCTCCCCTGGGGAGTACACTTGTACCCAAAGCCTTCCTTTGGGGGCACTTTTGGATGGTCCGAAGGGGCTCACAACGCATTTCCTGGGTCCTGATTTTTCACTTGTCTTCGATGCCGGCTAGGGCTATGTTTAGGGATGCTCGGAAACAGCGAACTCGGAGGGTCCAGTTGCATGTGGGGCTGCGTAAAGGCTTCCCTGGGGAGTTCACTTGTACCCAAAGCCTTCCTTTGGGGGCACATTTGGATGGGCGAAAAGTGCTTGCAACGCATTTCCTGGGGCCTGATTTTTCACTCGTCTCCGATGACGGCTAGGGCTACCTTTAGGTTTGATCATGAACAGCGAACCCGGAGGGTCCAGTTGCATGTGGGGCTGCGTAAAGGCTCCCCTGGGGAGTTCTCTTGTACCCAAAGCCTTCCTTTTGTGACACTTTTGGATGGTCCAAAGGGGCTTGCAACGCGTTTTCTGGGGCCTGGGTTTTCAGTCTTCTCCCATGCCGGCTAGTGATATATTTAGGATTGCTCGGAAAAATCGAACCCGGAGGGTCCAGTTGCATGTGGGGCTGCGTAAAGGCTCCCCTGGGGAGTTCAATTGTACCCAAAGCCTTCTTTTGGGGGCACTTTTGGATGGACGAAAAGGGCTCGCAACGCATTTCCTGGGGCATCATTTTTCAGTCGACTTCGATGCCGGCTAGGGCTATGTTTAGGGATGCTCTGAAACAGCGAACCCGGAGGGTCCAGTTGCATGTGGGGCTGCGTAAAGGCTCCCCTGGGGAGTTCACTTGTACCCAAAGCCTTCCTTTGGGGGCACTTTTGGATGGGCGAAAAGGCCTCGCAACGCATTTCCTGGGGCCTGATTTTTCACTCGTCTACGATGACGGCTAGGGCTATGTTTAGGGATGCTCGGAAACAGAGAACCCGGAGGGTCCAGTTGCATGTGGGGCTGCGTAAAGGCTCCCCTGGGGAGTTCTCTTGTACCCAAAGCCTTCCTTTGGTGACACTTTTGGATGGTCCAAAGGGGCTTGCAACGCATTTTCTGTGGCCCGGGTTTTCAGTCTTCTCCCATGCCGGCTAGGGATATGTTTAGGGTTGCTCGGAAATAGCGAACCCAGTGGGTCCAGTTGCATGTGGGGCTGCGTAAAGGCTCCCCTGGGGAGTTCACTTGTATCCAAAGCCTTCCTTGGCGGGCACTTTTGGATGGGCAAAAAGGCCTCGGAACGCATTTCCTGGGGCCTGATTTTTCACTCGTCTCCGATGACGGCTAGGGCTACGTTTAGGTTTGCTCAGGAACAGCGAACCCGGAGGGTCCAGTTGCATGTGGGGCTGCGTAAAGGCTCCCCTGGGAACTTCAGATGTACCCAAAGCCTTCCTTTGGGGGCACTTTTGGATGGTCCAATGGGGCTTGCAACGCATTTCTTGGGGCCTGATTTTTCAGTCGTCTTCGATGCCGGTTAGGGCTATGTTTAGGGATGCTCTGAAAGAGCGAACCCGGAGGGTCCAGTTGCATGTGGGGCTGCGTAAAGGCTCCCCTGGGGAGTACACTTGTACCCAAAGCCTTCCTTTGGTGACACTTTGGATGGTCCAAAGGGGCTTGCAACACATTTCCTGGGGCCTGATTTTTCAGTCGTCTTCGATGCCGGCTAGGGCTATGTTTAGGGATGCTTAGAAACAGCGAATGCGGAGGGTCCAGTTGCATGTGGGGCTGCGTAAAAGCTCCCCTGGGGAGTTCTCTTGTACCCAAAGCCTTCCTTTGGTGACACTTTTGGATGGTCCAAAGGGGCTCGCAACACATTTCCTGGGGCCTGATTTTTCAGTCGTCTCCGATGACGGCTAGGGCTATGTTTAGGGATGCTCGGAAACAGCGAACCCGGAGGGTCCAGTTGCATGTGGGGCTGCGTAAAAGCTCCCCTGGGGAGTTCTCTTGTACCCAAAGCCTTCCTTTGGTGACACTTTTGGATGGTCCAAAGGGGCTCGCAACACATTTCCTGGGGCCTGATTTTTCAGTCGTCTTCGATGCCGGCTAGGGCTATGTTTAGGGATGCTTAGAAACAGCGAACCCGGAGGGTCCAGTTGCATGTGGGGCTGCGTAAAGGCTCCCCTGGGGAGTTCACTTGTATCCAAAGCCTTTCTTTGGGGGCACTTTTGGATGGTCCAAAGGGGCTCGCAACGCATTTCCTGGGGCCTGATTTTTCACTCGTCTCCGTTGATGGCTAGGGCTACGTTTAGGTTTGCTCAGGAACAGCGATCCCGGAGGTTCCAGTTGCATGTGGGGCTGCGTAAAGGCTCCCCTGGGGAGTACACTTGTACCCAAAGCCTTCCTTTGGTGACACTTTTGGATGGTCCAAAGGGGCTCGCAACACATTTCCTGGGGTCTGATTTTTCACTCATCTCCGATGACGGCTAGGGCTACGTTTAGGTTTGCTCAGGAACAGCGAACCCGGAGGGTCCAGTTGCATGTGGGGCTGCGTAAAGGCTCCCCTGGGGAGTACACTTGTACCCAAAGCCTTCCTTTGGGGGCACTTTTGGATGGTCCGAAGGGGCTCACAACGCATTTCCTGGGTCCTGATTTTTCACTTGTCTTCGATGCCGGCTAGGGCTATGTTTAGGGATGCTCTGAAACAGCGAACCCGGAGGGTCCAGTTGCATGTGGGGCTGCGTAAAGGCTCCCCTGGGGAGTACACTTGTACCCAAAGCCTTCCTTTGGTGACACTTTTGGATGGTCCAAAGGGGCTCGCAACACATTTCCTGGGGCCTGATTTTTCAGTCATCTTCGATGCCGGCTAGGGCTATGTTTAGGGATGCTTAGAAACAGCGAACGCGGAGGGTCCAGTTGCATGTGGGGCTGCGTAAAGGCTCCCCTGGGGAGTTCACTTGTACCCAAAGCCTTCCTTTGGGGGCACTTTTGGATGGTCCAAAGGGGCTCGCAACACATTTCCTGGGGCCTGATTTTTCAGTCGTCTTCGATGCCGGCTAGGGCTATGTTTAGGGATGCTTAGAAACAGCGAACGCGGAGGGTCCAGTTGCATGTGGGGCTGCGTAAAAGCTCCCCTGGGGAGTTCTCTTGTACCCAAAGCCTTCCTTTGGTGACACTTTTGGATGGTCCAAAGGGGCTCGCAACACATTTCCTGGGGCCTGATTTTTCAGTCGTCTCCGATGACGGCTAGGGCTATGTTTAGGGATGCTCGGAAACAGCGAACCCGGAGGGTCCAGTTGCATGTGGGGCTGCGTAAAAGCTCCCCTGGGGAGTTCTCTTGTACCCAAAGCCTTCCTTTGGTGACACTTTTGGATGGTCCAAAGGGGCTTGCAACGCATTTTCTGTGGCCCGGAATTTCAGTCTTCTCCCATGCCGGCTAGGGTTATGTTTAGGGTTGCTCGGAAATATCGAACCCGGAGGGTCCAGTTGCATGTGGGGCTGCGTAAAGGCTCCCCTGGGGAGTTCACTTGTATCCAAAGCCTTCCTTGGCGGGCACTTTTGGATGGGCGAAAAGGCCTCGGAACGCATTTCCTGGGGCCTGATTTTTCACTCGTCTCCGATGACGGCTAGGGCTACGTTTAGGTTTGCTCAGGAACAGCGAACCCGGAGGGTCCAGTTGCATGTGGGGCTGCGTAAAGGCTCCCCTGGGGAGATCACTTGTACCCAAAGCCTTCCTTTGCGGGCACTTTTGGATGGTCCAATGGGGCTTGCAACGCATTTCTTGGGGCCTGATTTTTCACTCGTCTCCGTTGATGGCTAGGGCTACGTTTAGGTTTGCTCAGGAACAGCGATCCCGGAGGTTCCAGTTGCATGTGGGGCTGCGTAAAGGCTCCCCTGGGGAGTACACTTGTACCCAAAGCCTTCCTTTGGGGACACTTTTGGATGGTCCAAAGGGGCTCGCAACACATTTCCTGGGGTCTGATTTTTCACTCATCTCCGATGACGGCTAGGGCTACGTTTAGGTTTGCTCAGGAACAGCGAACCCGGAGGGTCCAGTTGCATGTGGGGCTGCGTAAAGGCTCCCCTGGGGAGTACACTTGTACCCAAAGCCTTCCTTTGGGGGCACTTTTGGATGGTCCGAAGGGGCTCACAACGCATTTCCTGGGTCCTGATTTTTCACTTGTCTTCGATGCCGGCTAGGGCTATGTTTAGGGATGCTCGGAAACAGCGAACTCGGAGGGTCCAGTTGCATGTGGGGCTGCGTAAAGGCTTCCCTGGGGAGTTCACTTGTACCCAAAGCCTTCCTTTGGGGGCACATTTGGATGGGCGAAAAGTGCTTGCAACGCATTTCCTGGGGCCTGATTTTTCACTCGTCTCCGATGACGGCTAGGGCTACCTTTAGGTTTGATCATGAACAGCGAACCCGGAGGGTCCAGTTGCATGTGGGGCTGTGTAAAGGCTCCCCTGGGGAGATCACTTGTACCCAAAGTCTTCCTTTGCGGGCACTTTTGGATGGTCCAAAGAGGCTTGCAACGTATTTCCTCGGACCTGAATTTTCAGTCGTCTCCGATGACGGCTAGGGCTACGTTTAGGTTTGCTCATGAACAGCGAACCCGGAGGGTCCATTGCATGTGGGGCTGCGTAAAGGCTCCCCTGGGGAGATCACTTGTACCCAAAGCCTTCCTTTGCGGGCACTTTTGGATGGTCCAAAGGGGCTTGAAACGCATTTCCTGGGGCATGATTTTTCAGTCGTCTCTAATGACGGCTAGGGCTACGTTTAGGTTTGCTCATGAACAGCGAACCCGGAGGGTCCAGTTGCATGTGGGGCTGCGTAAAGGCTCCCCTGGGGAGTTCTCTTGTACCCAAAGCCTTCCTTTTGTGACACTTTTGGATGGTCCAAAGGGGCTTGCAACGCGTTTTCTGGGGCCCGGGTTTTCAGTCTTCTCCCATGCCGGCTAGTGATATATTTAGGATTGCTCGGAAAAATCGAACCCGGAGGGTCCAGTTGCATGTGGGGCTGCGTAAAGGCTCCCCTGGGGAGTTCACTTGTACCCAAAGCCTTCTTTTGGGGGCACTTTTGGATGGACGAAAAGGGCTCGCAACGCATTTCCTGGGGCATCATTTTTCAGTCGTCTTCGATGCCGGCTAGGGCTATGTTTAGGGTTGCTCGGAAACAGCGAACCCGGAGGGTCCAGTTGCATGTGGGGCTGCGTAAAGGCTCCCCTGGGGAGTTCACTTGTACCCAAAGCCTTCCTTTGGGGGCACTTTTGGATGGGCGAAAAGGCCTCGGAACGCATTTCCTGGGGCCTGATTTTTCAGTCGTCTTCGATGCCGGCTAGGGCTATGTTTAGGGATGCTTAGAAACAGCGAACGCGGAGGGTCCAGTTGCATGTGGGGCTGCGTAAAAGCTCCCCTGGGGAGTTCTCTTGTACCCAAAGCCTTCCTTTGGTGACACTTTTGGATGGTCCAAAGGGGCTCGCAACACATTTCCTGGGGCCTGATTTTTCAGTCGTCTCCGATGACGGCTAGGGCTATGTTTAGGGATGCTCGGAAACAGCGAACCCAGAGGGTCCAGTTGAATGTGGGGCTGCGTAAAAGCTCCCCTGGGGAGTTCTCTTGTACCCAAAGCCTTCCTTTGGTGACACTTTTGGATGGTCCAAAGGGGCTTGCAACGCATTTTCTGTGGCCCGGAATTTCAGTCTTCTCCCATGCCGGCTAGGGTTATGTTTAGGGTTGCTCGGAAATATCGAACCCGGAGGGTCCAGTTGCATGTGGGGCTGCGTAAAGGCTCCCCTGGGGAGTTCTCTTGTACCCAAAGCCTTCCTTTGGGGGCACTTTTGGATGGGCGAAAAGGCCTCGGAACGCATTTCCTGGGGCCTGATTTTTCACTCGTCTCCGATGACGGCTAGGTCTATGTTTAGGGATGCTCGGAAACAGAGAACCCGGAGGGTCCAGTTGCATGTGGGGCTGCGTAAAGGCTCCCCTGGGGAGTTCTCTTGTACCCAAAGCCTTCCTTTGGTGACACTTTTGGATGGTCCTAAGGGGCTTGCAACGCATTTTCTGTGGCCCGGGTTTTCAGTCTTCTCCCATGCCGGCTAGGGATATGTTTAGGGTTGCTCGGAAATAGCGAACCCAGTGGGTCCAGTTGCATGTGGGGCTGCGTAAAGGCTCCCCTGGGAACTTCAGATGTAACCAAAGCCTTCCTTTGGGGGCACTTTTGGATGGTCCAATGGGGCTTGCAACGCATTTCTTGGGGCCTGATTTTTCAGTCGTCTTCGATACCGGTTAGGGCTATGTTTAGGGATGCTTAGAAACAGCGAACGCGGAGGGTCCAGTTGCATGTGGGGCTGCGTAAAGGCTCCCCTGGGGAGTTCACTTGTACCCAAAGCCTTCCTTTGGGGGCACTTTTGGATGGTCCAAAGGGGCTCGCAACACATTTCCTGGGGCCTGATTTTTCAGTCGTCTTCGATGCCGGCTAGGGCTATGTTTAGGGATGCTTAGAAACAGCGAACGCGGAGGGTCCAGTTGCATGTGGGGCTGCGTAAAAGCTCCCCTGGGGAGTTCTCTTGTACCCAAAGCCTTCCTTTGGTGACACTTTTGGATGGTCCAAAGGGGCTCGCAACACATTTCCTGGGGCCTGATTTTTCAGTCGTCTCCGATGACGGCTAGGGCTATGTTTAGGGATGCTCGGAAACAGCGAACCCGGAGGGTCCAGTTGCATGTGGGGCTGCGTAAAAGCTCCCCTGGGGAGTTCTCTTGTACCCAAAGCCTTCCTTTGGTGACACTTTTGGATGGTCCAAAGGGGCTTGCAACGCATTTTCTGTGGCCCGGAATTTCAGTCTTCTCCCATGCCGGCTAGGGTTATGTTTAGGGTTGCTCGGAAATATCGAACCCGGAGGGTCCAGTTGCATGTGGGGCTGCGTAAAGGCTCCCCTGGGGAGTTCACTTGTATCCAAAGCCTTCCTTGGCGGGCACTTTTGGATGGGCGAAAAGGCCTCGGAACGCATTTCCTGGGGCCTGATTTTTCACTCGTCTCCGATGACGGCTAGGGCTACGTTTAGGTTTGCTCAGGAACAGCGAACCCGGAGGGTCCAGTTGCATGTGGGGCTGCGTAAAGGCTCCCCTGGGGAGATCACTTGTACCCAAAGCCTTCCTTTGCGGGCACTTTTGGATGGTCCAATGGGGCTTGCAACGCATTTCTTGGGGCCTGATTTTTCAGTCGTCTTCGATGCCGGTTAGGGCTATGTTTAGGGATGCTCTGAAACAGCGAACCCGGAGGGTCCAGTTGCATGTGGGGCTGCGTAAAGGCTCCCCTGGGGAGTACACTTGTACCCAAAGCCTTCCTTTGGTGACACTTTTGGATGGTCCAAAGGGGCTCGCAACACATTTCCTGGGGCCTGATTTTTCAGTCGTCTTCGATGCCGGCTAGGGCTATGTTTAGGGATGCTTAGAAACAGCGAACGCGGAGGGTCCAGTTGCATGTGGGGCTGCGTAAAGGCTCCCCTGGGGAGTTCACTTGTACCCAAAGCCTTCCTTTGGGGGCACTTTTGGATGGTCCAAAGGGGCTCGCAACACATTTCCTGGGGCCTGATTTTTCAGTCGTCTTCGATGCCGGCTAGGGCTATGTTTAGGGATGCTTAGAAACAGCGAACGCGGAGGGTCCAGTTGCATGTGGGGCTGCGTAAAAGCTCCCCTGGGGAGTTCTCTTGTACCCAAAGCCTTCCTTTGGTGACACTTTTGGATGGTCCAAAGGGGCTCGCAACACATTTCCTGGGGCCTGATTTTTCAGTCGTCTCCGATGACGGCTAGGGCTATGTTTAGGGATGCTCGGAAACAGCGAACCCGGAGGGTCCAGTTGCATGTGGGGCTGCGTAAAAGCTCCCCTGGGGAGTTCTCTTGTACCCAAAGCCTTCCTTTGGTGACACTTTTGGATGGTCCAAAGGGGCTTGCAACGCATTTTCTGTGGCCCGGAATTTCAGTCTTCTCCCATGCCGGCTAGGGTTATGTTTAGGGTTGCTCGGAAATATCGAACCCGGAGGGTCCAGTTGCATGTGGGGCTGCGTAAAGGCTCCCCTGGGGAGTTCACTTGTATCCAAAGCCTTCCTTGGCGGGCACTTTTGGATGGGCGAAAAGGCCTCGGAACGCATTTCCTGGGGCCTGATTTTTCACTCGTCTCCGATGACGGCTAGGGCTACGTTTAGGTTTGCTCAGGAACAGCGAACCCGGAGGGTCCAGTTGCATGTGGGGCTGCGTAAAGGCTCCCCTGGGGAGATCACTTGTACCCAAAGCCTTCCTTTGCGGGCACTTTTGGATGGTCCAATGGGGCTTGCAACGCATTTCTTGGGGCCTGATTTTTCACTCGTCTCCGTTGATGGCTAGGGCTACGTTTAGGTTTGCTCAGGAACAGCGATCCCGGAGGTTCCAGTTGCATGTGGGGCTGCGTAAAGGCTCCCCTGGGGAGTACACTTGTACCCAAAGCCTTCCTTTGGGGACACTTTTGGATGGTCCAAAGGGGCTCGCAACACATTTCCTGGGGTCTGATTTTTCACTCATCTCCGATGACGGCTAGGGCTACGTTTAGGTTTGCTCAGGAACAGCGAACCCGGAGGGTCCAGTTGCATGTGGGGCTGCGTAAAGGCTCCCCTGGGGAGTACACTTGTACCCAAAGCCTTCCTTTGGGGGCACTTTTGGATGGTCCGAAGGGGCTCACAACGCATTTCCTGGGTCCTGATTTTTCACTTGTCTTCGATGCCGGCTAGGGCTATGTTTAGGGATGCTCGGAAACAGCGAACTCGGAGGGTCCAGTTGCATGTGGGGCTGCGTAAAGGCTTCCCTGGGGAGTTCACTTGTACCCAAAGCCTTCCTTTGGGGGCACATTTGGATGGGCGAAAAGTGCTTGCAACGCATTTCCTGGGGCCTGATTTTTCACTCGTCTCCGATGACGGCTAGGGCTACCTTTAGGTTTGATCATGAACAGCGAACCCGGAGGGTCCAGTTGCATGTGGGGCTGTGTAAAGGCTCCCCTGGGGAGATCACTTGTACCCAAAGTCTTCCTTTGCGGGCACTTTTGGATGGTCCAAAGAGGCTTGCAACGTATTTCCTCGGACCTGAATTTTCAGTCGTCTCCGATGACGGCTAGGGCTACGTTTAGGTTTGCTCATGAACAGCGAACCCGGAGGGTCCAGTTGCATGTGGGGCTGCGTAAAGGCTCCCCTGGGGAGTACACTTGTACCCAAAGCCTTCCTTTGCGGGCACTTTTGGATGGTCCAAAGGGGCTTGAAACGCATTTCCTGGGGCATGATTTTTCAGTCGTCTCTAATGACGGCTAGGGCTACGTTTAGGTTTGCTCATGAACAGCGAACCCGGAGGGTCCAGTTGCATGTGGGGCTGCGTAAAGGCTCCCCTGGGGAGTTCTCTTGTACCCAAAGCCTTCCTTTTATGACACTTTTGGATGGTCCAAAGGGGCTTGCAACGCGTTTTCTGGGGCCCGGGTTTTCAGTCTTCTCCCATGCCGGCTAGTGATATATTTAGGATTGCTCGGAAAAATCGAACCCGGAGGGTCCAGTTGCATGTGGGGCTGCGTAAAGGCTCCCCTGGGGAGTTCACTTGTACCCAAAGCCTTCTTTTGGGGGCACTTTTGGATGGACGAAAAGGGCTCGCAACGCATTTCCTGGGGCCTGATTTTTCAGTCGTCTTCGATGCCGGCTAGGGCTATGTTTAGGGTTGCTCGGAAACAGCGAACCCGGAGGGTCCAGTTGCATGTGGGGCTGCGTAAAGGCTCCCCTGGGGAGTTCACTTGTACCCAAAGCCTTCCTTTGGGGGCACTTTTGGATGGGCGAAAAGGCCTCGGAACGCATTTCCTGGGGCCTGATTTTTCAGTCGTCTTCGATGCCGGCTAGGGCTATGTTTAGGGATGCTTAGAAACAGCGAACGCGGAGGGTCCAGTTGCATGTGGGGCTGCGTAAAAGCTCCCCTGGGGAGTTCTCTTGTACCCAAAGCCTTCCTTTGGTGACACTTTTGGATGGTCCAAAGGAGCTTGCAACACATTTCCTGGGGCCTGATTTTTCAGTCGTCTCCGATGACGGCTAGGGCTATGTTTAGGGATGCTCGGAAACAGCGAACCCAGAGGGTCCAGTTGAATGTGGGGCTGCGTAAAAGCTCCCCTGGGGAGTTCTCTTGTACCCAAAGCCTTCCTTTGGTGACACTTTTGGATGGTCCAAAGGGGCTTGCAACGCATTTTCTGTGGCCCGGAATTTCAGTCTTCTCCCATGCCGGCTAGGGTTATGTTTAGGGTTGCTCGGAAATAGCGAACCCGGAGGGTCCAGTTGCATGTGGGGCTGCGTAAAGGCTCCCCTGGGGAGTTCACTTGTATCCAAAGCCTTCCTTGGCGGGCACTTTTGGATGGGCGAAAAGGCCTCGGAACGCATTTCCTGGGGCCTGATTTTTCACTCGTCTCCGATGACGGCTAGGGCTACGTTTAGGTTTGCTCAGGAACAGCGAACCCGGAGGGTCCAGTTGCATGTGGGGCTGCGTAAAGGCTCCCCTGGGGAGATCACTTGTACCCAAAGCCTTCCTTTGCGGGCACTTTTGGATGGTCAAATGGGGCTTGCAACGCATTTCTTGGGGCCTGATTTTTCAGTCGTCTTCGATGCCGGTTAGGGCTATGTTTAGGGATGCTCTGAAACAGCGAACCCGGAGGGTCCAGTTGCATGTGGGGCTGCGTAAAGGCTCCCCTGGGGAGTTCTCTTGTACCCAAAGTCTTCCTTTGGGGGCACATTTGGATGGTCCAAAGGGGCTTGCAACGCATTTTCTGTGGCCCGGGTTTTCAGTCTTCTCCCATGCCGGCTAGGGATATGTTTAGGGTTGCTCGGAAATAGCGAACCCAGTGGGTCCAGTTGCATGTGGGGCTGCGTAAAGGCTCCCCTGGGGAGTTCACTTGTATCCAAAGCCTTCCTTGGCGGGCACTTTTGGATGGGCAAAAAGGCCTCGGAACGCATTTCCTGGGGCCTGATTTTTCACTCGTCTCCGATGACGGCTAGGGCTACGTTTAGGTTTGCTCAGGAACAGCGAACCCGGAGGGTCCAGTTGCATGTGGGGCTGCGTAAAGGCTCCCCTGGGAACTTCAGATGTACCCAAAGCCTTCCTTTGGGGGCACTTTTGGATGGTCCAATGGGGCTTGCAACGCATTTCTTGGGGCCTGATTTTTCAGTCGTCTTCGATGCCGGTTAGGGCTATGTTTAGGGATGCTCTGAAAGAGCGAACCCGGAGGGTCCAGTTGCATGTGGGGCTGCGTAAAGGCTCCCCTGGGGAGTACACTTGTACCCAAAGCCTTCCTTTGGTGACACTTTTGGATGGTCCAAAGGGGCTCGCAACACATTTCCTGGGGCCTGATTTTTCAGTCGTCTTCGATGCCGGCTAGGGCTATGTTTAGGGATGCTTAGAAACAGCGAACGCGGAGGGTCCAGTTGCATGTGGGGCTGCGTAAAGGCTCCCCTGGGGAGTTCTCTTGTACCCAAAGCCTTCCTTTGGTGACACTTTTGGATGGTCCAAAGGGGCTCGCAACACATTTCCTGGGGCCTGATTTTTCAGTCGTCTCCGATGACGGCTAGGGCTATGTTTAGGGATGCTCGGAAACAGCGAACCCGGAGGGTCCAGTTGCATGTGGGGCTGCGTAAAAGCTCCCCTGGGGAGCTCTCTTGTACCCAAAGCCTTCCTTTGGTGACACTTTTGGATGGTCCAAAGGGGCTTGCAACGCATTTTCTGTGGCCCGAAATTTCAGTCTTCTCCCATGCCGGCTAGGGTTATGTTTAGGGTTGCTCGGAAATATCGAACCCGGAGGGTCCAGTTGCATGTGGGGCTGCGTAAAGGCTCCCCTGGGGAATTCACTTGTATCCAAAGCCTTCCTTGGCGGGCACTTTTGGATGGGCGAAAAGGCCTCGGAACGCATTTCCTGGGGCCTGATTTTTCACTCGTCTCCGATGACGGCTAGGGCTACGTTTAGGTTTGCTCAGGAACAGCGAACCCGGAGGGTCCAGTTGCATGTGGGGCTGCGTAAAGGCTCCCCTGGGGAGATCACTTGTACCCAAAGCCTTCCTTTGCGGGCACTTTTGGATGGTCCAATGGGGCTTGCAACGCATTTCTTGGGGCCTGATTTTTCAGTCGTCTTCGATGCCGGTTAGGGCTATGTTTAGGGATGCTCTGAAACAGCGAACCCGGAGGGTCCAGTTGCATCTGGGGCTGCATAAAGGCTCCCCTGGGGAGTACACTTGTACCCAAAGCCTTCCTTTGGTGACACTTTTGGATGGTCCAAAGGGGCTCGCAACACATTTCCTGGGGCCTGATTTTTCAGTCGTCTTCGATGCCGGCTAGGGCTATGTTTAGGGATGCTTAGAAACAGCGAACGCGGAGGGTCCAGTTGCATGTGGGGCTGCGTAAAGGCTCCCCTGGGGAGTTCACTTGTATCCAAAGCCTTTCTTTGGGGGCACTTTTGGATGGTCCAAAGGGGCTCGCAACGCATTTCCTGGGGCCTGATTTTTCACTCGTCTCCGTTGATGGCTAGGGCTACGTTTAGGTTTGCTCAGGAACAGCGATCCCGGAGGTTCCAGTTGCATGTGGGGCTGCGTAAAGGCTCCCCTGGGGAGTACACTTGTACCCAAAGCCTTCCTTTGGGGACACTTTTGGATGGTCCAAAGGGGCTCGCAACACATTTCCTGGGGTCTGATTTTTCACTCATCTCCGATGACGGCTAGGGCTACGTTTAGGTTTGCTCAGGAACAGCGAACCCGGAGGGTCCAGTTGCATGTGGGGCTGCGTAAAGGCTCCCCTGGGGAGTACACTTGTACCCAAAGCCTTCCTTTGGGGGCACTTTTGGATGGTCCGAAGGGGCTCACAACGCATTTCCTGGGTCCTGATTTTTCACTTGTCTTCGATGCCGGCTAGGGCTATGTTTAGGGATGCTCGGAAACAGCGAACTCGGAGGGTCCAGTTGCATGTGGGGCTGCGTAAAGGCTTCCCTGGGGAGTTCACTTGTACCCAAAGCCTTCCTTTGGGGGCACATTTGGATGGGCGAAAAGTGCTTGCAACGCATTTCCTGGGGCCTGATTTTTCAGTCGTCTCCGATGACGGCTAGGGCTACCTTTAGGTTTGATCATGAACAGCGAACCCGGAGGGTCCAGTTGCATGTGGGGCTGCGTAAAGGCTCCCCTGGGGAGTTCTCTTGTACCCAAAGCCTTCCTTTTGTGACACTTTTGGATGGTCCAAAGGGGCTTGCAACGCGTTTTCTGGGGCCTGGGTTTTCAGTCTTCTCCCATGCCGGCTAGTGATATATTTAGGATTGCTCGGAAAAATCGAACCCGGAGGGTCCAGTTGCATGTGGGGCTGCGTAAAGGCTCCCCTGGGGAGTTCACTTGTACCCAAAGCCTTCTTTTGGGGGCACTTTTGGATGGACGAAAAGGGCTCGCAACGCATTTCCTGGGGCATCATTTTTCAGTCGTCTTCGATGCCGGCTAGGGCTATGTTTAGGGTTGCTCGGAAACAGCGAACCCGGAGGGTCCAGTTGCATGTGGGGCTGCGTAAAGGCTCCCCTGGGGAGTTCACTTGTACCCAAAGCCTTCCTTTGGGGGCACTTTTGGATGGGCGAAAAGGCCTCGCAACGCATTTCCTGGGGCCTGATTTTTCA
Organism: Anas acuta; assembly: GCF_963932015.1. Lineage (NCBI taxonomy): Eukaryota > Metazoa > Chordata > Aves > Anseriformes > Anatidae > Anas > Anas acuta. Next base: position 31,676 of record NW_027076039.1, on the reverse strand, counting down.
CTCGTCTCCGATGACGGCTAGGGCTATGTTTAGGGATGCTCGGAAACAGAGAACCCGGAGGGTCCAGTTGCATGTGGGGCTGCGTAAAGGCTCCCCTGGGGAGTTCTCTTGTACCCAAAGCCTTCCTTTGGTGACACTTTTGGATGGTCCAAAGGGGCTTGCAACGCATTTTCTGTGGCCCGGGTTTTCAGTCTTCTCCCATGCCGGCTAGGGATATGTTTAGGGTTGCTCGGAAATAGCGAACCCGGAGGGTCCAGTTGCATGTGGGGCTGCGTAAAGGCTCCCCTGGGGAGTTCACTTGTATCCAAAGCCTTCCTTGGCGGGCACTTTTGGATGGGCGAAAAGGCCTCGGAACGCATTTCCTGGGGCCTGATTTTTCACTCGTCTCCGATGACGGCTAGGGCTACGTTTAGGTTTGCTCAGGAACAGCGAACCCGGAGGGTCCAGTTGCATGTGGGGCTGCGTAAAGGCTCCCCTGGGAACTTCAGATGTACCCAAAGCCTTCCTTTGGGGGCACTTTTGGATGGTCCAATGGGGCTTGCAACGCATTTCTTGGGGCCTGATTTTTCAGTCGTCTTCGATGCCGGTTAGGGCTATGTTTAGGGATGCTCTGAAAGAGCGAACCCGGAGGGTCCAGTTGCATGTGGGGCTGCGTAAAGGCTCCCCTGGGGAGTACACTTTTACCCAAAGCCTTCCTTTGGTGACACTTTGGATGGTCCAAAGGGGCTCGCAACACATTTCCTGGGGCCTGATTTTTCAGTCGTCTTCGATGCCGGCTAGGGCTATGTTTAGGGATGCTTAGAAACAGCGAACGCGGAGGGTCCAGTTGCATGTGGGGCTGCGTAAAGGCTCCCCTGGGGAGTTCACTTGTACCCAAAGCCTTCTTTTGGGGGCACTTTTGGATGGACGAAAAGGGCTCGCAACGCATTTCCTGGGGCATCATTTTTCAGTCGTCTTCGATGCCGGCTAGGGCTATGTTTAGGGTTGCTCGGAAACAGCGAACCCGGAGGGTCCAGTTGCATGTGGGGCTGCGTAAAGGCTCCCCTGGGGAGTTCACTTGTACCCAAAGCCTTCCTTTGGGGGCACTTTTGGATGGGCGAAAAGGCCTCGCAACGCATTTCCTGGGGCCTGATTTTTCACTCGTCTCCGATGACGGCTAGGGCTATGTTTAGGGATGCTCGGAAACAGAGAACCCGGAGGGTCCAGTTGCATGTGGGGCTGCGTAAAGGCTCCCCTGGGGAGTTCTCTTGTACCCAAAGCCTTCCTTTGGTGACACTTTTGGATGGTCCAAAGGGGCTTGCAACGCATTTTCTGTGGCCCGGGTTTTCAGTCTTCTCCCATGCCGGCTAGGGATATGTTTAGGGTTGCTCGGAAATAGCGAACGCGGAGGGTCCAGTTGCATGTGGGGCTGCGTAAAGGCTCCCCTGGGGAGTTCACTTGTATCCAAAGCCTTCCTTGGCGGGCACTTTTGGATGGGCGAAAAGGCCTCGGAACGCATTTCCTGGGGCCTGATTTTTCACTCGTCTCCGATGACGGCTAGGGCTACGTTTAGGTTTGCTCAGGAACAGCGAACCCGGAGGGTCCAGTTGCATGTGGGGCTGCGTAAAGGCTCCCCTGGGAACTTCAGATGTACCCAAAGCCTTCCTTTGGGGGCACTTTTGGATGGTCCAATGGGGCTTGCAACGCATTTCTTGGGGCCTGATTTTTCAGTCGTCTTCGATGCCGGTTAGGGCTATGTTTAGGGATGCTCTGAAAGAGCGAACCCGGAGGGTCCAGTTGCATGTGGGGCTGCGTAAAGGCTCCCCTGGGGAGTACACTTTTACCCAAAGCCTTCCTTTGGTGACACTTTGGATGGTCCAAAGGGGCTCGCAACACATTTCCTGGGGCCTGATTTTTCAGTCGTCTTCGATGCCGGCTAGGGCTATGTTTAGGGATGCTTAGAAACAGCGAACGCGGAGGGTCCAGTTGCATGTGGGGCTGCGTAAAAGCTCCCTTGGGGAGTTCTCTTGTACCCAAAGCCTTCCTTTGGTGACACTTTTGGATGGTCCAAAGGGGCTCGCAACACATTTCCTGGGGCCTGATTTTTCAGTCGTCTCCGATGACAGCTAGGGCTATGTTTAGGGATGCTCGGAAACAGCGAACCCGGAGGGTCCAGTTGCATGTGGGGCTGCGTAAAAGCTCCCCTGGGGAGTTCTCTTGTACCCAAAGCCTTCCTTTGGTGACACTTTTGGATGGTCCAAAGGGGCTTGCAACGCATTTTCTGTGGCCCGGAATTTCAGTCTTCTCCCATGCCGGCTAGGGTTATGTTTAGGGTTGCTCGGAAATATCGAACCCGGAGGGTCCAGTTGCATGTGGGGCTGCGTAAAGGCTCCCCTGGGGAGTTCACTTGTATCCAAAGCCTTCCTTGGCGGGCACTTTTGGATGGACGAAAAGGGCTCGCAACGCATTTCCTGGGGCATCATTTTTCAGTCGTCTTCGATGCCGGCTAGGGCTATGTTTAGGGTTGCTCGGAAACAGCGAACCCGGAGGGTCCAGTTGCATGTGGGGCTGCGTAAAGGCTCCCCTGGGGAGTTCACTTGTACCCAAAGCCTTCCTTTGGGGGCACTTTTGGATGGGCGAAAAGGCCTCGGAACGCATTTCCTGGGGCCTGATTTTTCAGTCGTCTTCGATGCCGGCTAGGGCTATGTTTAGGGATGCTTAGAAACAGCGAACGCGGAGGGTCCAGTTGCATGTGGGGCTGCGTAAAAGCTCCCCTGGGGAGTTCTCTTGTACCCAAAGCCTTCCTTTGGTGACACTTTTGGATGGTCCAAAGGGGCTCGCAACACATTTCCTGGGGCCTGATTTTTCAGTCGTCTCCGATGAAGGCTAGGGCTATGTTTAGGGATGCTCGGAAACAGCGAACGCGGAGGGTCCAGTTGAATGTGGGGCTGCGTAAAAGCTCCCCTGGGGAGTTCTCTTGTACCCAAAGCCTTCCTTTGGTGACACTTTTGGATGGTCCAAAGGGGCTTGCAACGCATTTTCTGTGGCCCGGAATTTCAGTCTTCTCCCATGCCGGCTAGGGTTATGTTTAGGGTTGCTCGGAAATATCGAGCCCGGAGGGTCCAGTTGCATGTGGGGCTGCGTAAAGGCTCCCCTGGGGAGTTCTCTTGTACCCAAAGCCTTCCTTTGGGGGCACTTTTGGATGGGCGAAAAGGCCTCGGAACGCATTTCCTGGGGCCTGATTTTTCACTCGTCTCCGATGACGGCTAGGGCTATGTTTAGGGATGCTCGGAAACAGAGAACCCGGAGGGTCCAGTTGCATGTGGGGCTGCGTAAAGGCTCCCCTGGGGAGTTCTCTTGTACCCAAAGCCTTCCTTTGGTGACACTTTTGGATGGTCCTAAGGGGCTTGCAACGCATTTTCTGTGGCCCGGGTTTTCAGTCTTCTCCCATGCCGGCTAGGTATATGTTTAGGGTTGCTCGGAAATATCGAACCCGGAGGGTCCAGTTGCATGTGGGGCTGCGTAAAGGCTCCCCTGGGGAGTTCTCTTGTACCCAAAGTCTTCCTTTGGGGGCACATTTGGATGGTCCAAAGGGGCTTGCAACGCATTTTCTGTGGCCCGGGTTTTCAGTCTTCTCCCATGCCGGCTAGGGATATGTTTAGGGTTGCTCGGAAATAGCGAACCCAGTGGGTCCAGTTGCATGTGGGGCTGTGTAAAGGCTCCCCTGGGGAGTTCACTTGTATCCAAAGCCTTCCTTGGCGGGCACTTTTGGATGGGCAAAAAGGCCTCGGAACGCATTTCCTGGGGCCTGATTTTTCACTCGTCTCCGATGACGGCTAGGGCTACGTTTAGGTTTGCTCAGGAACAGCGAACCCGGAGGGTCCAGTTGCATGTGGGGCTGCGTAAAGGCTCCCCTGGGAACTTCAGATGTACCCAAAGCCTTCCTTTGGGGGCACTTTTGGATGGTCCAATGGGGCTTGCAACGCATTTCTTGGGGCCTGATTTTTCAGTCGTCTTCGATGCCGGTTAGGGCTATGTTTAGGGATGCTCTGAAAGAGCGAACCCGGAGGGTCCAGTTGCATGTGGGGCTGCGTAAAGGCTCCCCTGGGGAGTACACTTGTACCCAAAGCCTTCCTTTGGTGACACTTTTGGATGGTCCAAAGGGGCTCGCAACACATTTCCTGGGGCCTGATTTTTCAGTCGTCTTCGATGCCGGCTAGGGCTATGTTTAGGGATGCTTAGAAACAGCGAACGCGGAGGGTCCAGTTGCATGTGGGGCTGCGTAAAGGCTCCCCTGGGGAGTTCTCTTGTACCCAAAGCCTTCCTTTGGTGACACTTTTGGATGGTCCAAAGGGGCTCGCAACACATTTCCTGGGGCCTGATTTTTCAGTCGTCTCCGATGACGGCTAGGGCTATGTTTAGGGATGCTCGGAAACAGCGAACCCGGAGGGTCCAGTTGCATGTGGGGCTGCGTAAAAGCTCCCCTGGGGAGCTCTCTTGTACCCAAAGCCTTCCTTTGGTGACACTTTTGGATGGTCCAAAGGGGCTTGCAACGCATTTTCTGTGGCCCGAAATTTCAGTCTTCTCCCATGCCGGCTAGGGTTATGTTTAGGGTTGCTCGGAAATATCGAACCCGGAGGGTCCAGTTGCATGTGGGGCTGCGTAAAGGCTCCCCTGGGGAGTTCACTTGTATCCAAAGCCTTCCTTGGCGGGCACTTTTGGATGGGCGAAAAGGCCTCGGAACGCATTTCATGGGGCCTCATTTTTCACTCGTCTCCGATGACGGCTAGGGCTATGTTTAGGGATGCTCTGAAACAGCGAACCCGGAGGGTCCAGTTGCATCTGGGGCTGCATAAAGGCTCCCCTGGGGAGTACACTTGTACCCAAAGCCTTCCTTTGGTGACACTTTTGGATGGTCCAAAGGGGCTCGCAACACATTTCCTGGGGCCTGATTTTTCAGTCGTCTTCGATGCCGGCTAGGGCTATGTTTAGGGATGCTTAGAAACAGCGAACGCGGAGGGTCCAGTTGCATGTGGGGCTGCGTAAAGGCTCCCCTGGGGAGTTCACTTGTATCCAAAGCCTTTCTTTGGGGGCACTTTTGGATGGTCCAAAGGGGCTCGCAACGCATTTCCTGGGGCCTGATTTTTCACTCGTCTCCGTTGATGGCTAGGGCTACGTTTAGGTTTGCTCAGGAACAGCGATCCCGGAGGTTCCAGTTGCATGTGGGGCTGCGTAAAGGCTCCCCTGGGGAGTACACTTGTACCCAAAGCCTTCCTTTGGGGACACTTTTGGATGGTCCAAAGGGGCTCGCAACACATTTCCTGGGGTCTGATTTTTCACTCATCTCCGATGACGGCTAGGGCTACGTTTAGGTTTGCTCAGGAACAGCGAACCCGGAGGGTCCAGTTGCATGTGGGGCTGCGTAAAGGCTCCCCTGGGGAGTACACTTGTACCCAAAGCCTTCCTTTGGGGGCACTTTTGGATGGTCCGAAGGGGCTCACAACGCATTTCCTGGGTCCTGATTTTTCACTTGTCTTCGATGCCGGCTAGGGCTATGTTTAGGGATGCTCGGAAACAGCGAACTCGGAGGGTCCAGTTGCATGTGGGGCTGCGTAAAGGCTTCCCTGGGGAGTTCACTTGTACCCAAAGCCTTCCTTTGGGGGCACATTTGGATGGGCGAAAAGTGCTTGCAACGCATTTCCTGGGGCCTGATTTTTCACTCGTCTCCGATGACGGCTAGGGCTACCTTTAGGTTTGATCATGAACAGCGAACCCGGAGGGTCCAGTTGCATGTGGGGCTGCGTAAAGGCTCCCCTGGGGAGTTCTCTTGTACCCAAAGCCTTCCTTTTGTGACACTTTTGGATGGTCCAAAGGGGCTTGCAACGCGTTTTCTGGGGCCTGGGTTTTCAGTCTTCTCCCATGCCGGCTAGTGATATATTTAGGATTGCTCGGAAAAATCGAACCCGGAGGGTCCAGTTGCATGTGGGGCTGCGTAAAGGCTCCCCTGGGGAGTTCACTTGTACCCAAAGCCTTCTTTTGGGGGCACTTTTGGATGGACGAAAAGGGCTCGCAACGCATTTCCTGGGGCATCATTTTTCAGTCGTCTTCGATGCCGGCTAGGGCTATGTTTAGGGTTGCTCGGAAACAGCGAACCCGGAGGGTCCAGTTGCATGTGGGGCTGCGTAAAGGCTCCCCTGGGGAGTTCACTTGTACCCAAAGCCTTCCTTTGGGGGCACTTTTGGATGGGCGAAAAGGCCTCGCAACGCATTTCCTGGGGCCTGATTTTTCACTCGTCTCCGATGACGGCTAGGGCTATGTTTAGGGATGCTCGGAAACAGAGAACCCGGAGGGTCCAGTTGCATGTGGGGCTGCGTAAAGGCTCCCCTGGGGAGTTCTCTTGTACCCAAAGCCTTCCTTTGGTGACACTTTTGGATGGTCCAAAGGGGCTTGCAACGCATTTTCTGTGGCCCGGGTTTTCAGTCTTCTCCCATGCCGGCTAGGGATATGTTTAGGGTTGCTCGGAAATAGCGAACCCGGAGGGTCCAGTTGCATGTGGGCCTGCGTAAAGGCTCCCCTGGGGAGTTCACTTGTATCCAAAGCCTTCCTTGGCGGGCACTTTTGGATGGGCGAAAAGGCCTCGGAACGCATTTCTTGGGGCCTGATTTTTCACTCGTCTCCGATGACGGCTAGGGCTACGTTTAGGTTTGCTCAGGAACAGCGAACCCGGAGGGTCCAGTTGCATGTGGGGCTGCGTAAAGGCTCCCCTGGGAACTTCAGATGTACCCAAAGCCTTCCTTTGGGGGCACTTTTGGATGGTCCAATGGGGCTTGCAACGCATTTCTTGGGGCCTGATTTTTCAGTCGTCTTCGATGCCGGTTAGGGCTATGTTTAGGGATGCTCTGAAAGAGCGAACCCGGAGGGTCCAGTTGCATGTGGGGCTGCGTAAAGGCTCCCCTGGGGAGTACACTTGTACCCAAAGCCTTCCTTTGGTGACACTTTGGATGGTCCAAAGGGGCTCGCAACACATTTCCTGGGGCCTGATTTTTCAGTCGTCTTCGATGCCGGCTAGGGCTATGTTTAGGGATGCTTAGAAACAGCGAACGCGGAGGGTCCAGTTGCATGTGGGGCTGCGTAAAAGCTCCCTTGGGGAGTTCTCTTGTACCCAAAGCCTTCCTTTGGTGACACTTTTGGATGGTCCAAAGGGGCTCGCAACACATTTCCTGGGGCCTGATTTTTCAGTCGTCTCCGATGACAGCTAGGGCTATGTTTAGGGATGCTCGGAAACAGCGAACCCGGAGGGTCCAGTTGCATGTGGGGCTGCGTAAAAGCTCCCCTGGGGAGTTCTCTTGTACCCAAAGCCTTCCTTTGGTGACACTTTTGGATGGTCCAAAGGGGCTTGCAACGCATTTTCTGTGGCCCGGGTTTTCAGTCTTCTCCCATGCCAGCTAGGGATATGTTTAGGGTTGCTCGGAAATATCGAACCCGGAGGGTCCAGTTGCATGTGGGGCTGCGTAAAGGCTCCCCTGGGGAGTTCACTTGTATCCAAAGCCTTCCTTGGCGGGCACTTTTGGATGGACGAAAAGGGCTCGCAACGCATTTCCTGGGGCATCATTTTTCAGTCGTCTTCGATGCCGGCTTGGGCTATGTTTAGGGTTGCTCGGAAACAGCGAACCCGGAGGGTCCAGTTGCATGTGGGGCTGCGTAAAGGCTCCCCTGGGGAGTTCACTTGTACCCAAAGCCTTCCTTTGGGGGCACTTTTGGATGGGCGAAAAGGCCTCGGAACGCATTTCCTGGGGCCTGATTTTTCAGTCGTCTTCGAAGCCGGCTAGGGCTATGTTTAGGGATGCTTAGAAACAGCGAACGCGGAGGGTCCAGTTGCATGTGGGGCTGCGTAAAAGCTCCCCTGGGGAGTTCTCTTGTACCCAAAGCCTTCCTTTGGTGACACTTTTGGATGGTCCAAAGGGGCTCGCAACACATTTCCTGGGGCCTGATTTTTCAGTCGTCTCCGATGACGGCTAGGGCTATGTTTAGGGATGCTCGGAAACAGCGAACGCGGAGGGTCCAGTTGAATGTGGGGCTGCGTAAAAGCTCCCCTGGGGAGTTCTCTTGTACCCAAAGCCTTCCTTTGGTGACACTTTTGGATGGTCCAAAGGGGCTTGCAACGCATTTTCTGTGGCCCGGAATTTCAGTCTTCTCCCATGCCGGCTAGGGTTATGTTTAGGGTTGCTCGGAAATATCGAACCCGGAGGGTCCAGTTGCATGTGGGGCTGCGTAAAGGCTCCCCTGGGGAGTTCTCTTGTACCCAAAGCCTTCCTTTGGGGGCACTTTTGGATGGGCGAAAAGGCCTCGGAACGCATTTCCTGGGGCCTGATTTTTCACTCGTCTCCGATGACGGCTAGGGCTATGTTTAGGGATGCTCGGAAACAGAGAACCCGGAGGGTCCAGTTGCATGTGGGGCTGCGTAAAGGCTCCCCTGGGGAGTTCTCTTGTACCCAAAGCCTTCCTTTGGTGACACTTTTGGATGGTCCTAAGGGGCTTGCAACGCATTTTCTGTGGCCCGGGTTTTCAGTCTTCTCCCATGCCGGCTAGGGATATGTTTAGGGTTGCTCGGAAATATCGAACCCGGAGGGTCCAGTTGCATGTGGGGCTGCGTAAAGGCTCCCCTGGGGAGTTCACTTGTATCCAAAGCCTTCCTTGGCGGGCACTTTTGGATGGGCGAAAAGGCCTCGGAACGCATTTCCTGGGGCCTGATTTTTCACTCGTCTCCGATGACGGCTAGGGCTACGTTTAGGTTTGCTCAGGAACAGCGAACCCGGAGGGTCCAGTTGCATGTGGGGCTGCGTAAAGGCTCCCCTGGGAACTTCAGATGTACCCAAAGCCTTCCTTTGGGGGCACTTTTGGATGGTCCAATGGGGCTTGCAACGCATTTCTTGGGGCCTGATTTTTCACTCGTCTCCGTTGATGGCTAGGGCTACGTTTAGGTTTGCTCAGGAACAGCGATCCCGGAGGTTCCAGTTGCATGTGGGGCTGCGTAAAGGCTCCCCTGGGGAGTACACTTGTACCCAAAGCCTTCCTTTGGGGACACTTTTGGATGGTCCAAAGGGGCTCGCAACACATTTCCTGGGGTCTGATTTTTCACTCATCTCCGATGACGGCTAGGGCTACGTTTAGGTTTGCTCAGGAACAGCGAACCCGGAGGGTCCAGTTGCATGTGGGGCTGCGTAAAGGCTCCCCTGGGGAGTACACTTGTACCCAAAGCCTTCCTTTGGGGGCACTTTTGGATGGGCGAAAAGGCCTCGCAACGCATTTCCTGGGGCCTGATTTTTCACTCGTCTCCGATGACGGCTAGGGCTATGTTTAGGGATGCTCGGAAACAGAGAACCCGGAGGGTCCAGTTGCATGTGGGGCTGCGTAAAGGCTCCCCTGGGGAGTTCTCTTGTACCCAAAGCCTTCCTTTGGTGACACTTTTGGATGGTCCAAAGGGGCTTGCAACGCATTTTCTGTGGCCCGGGTTTTCAGTCTTCTCCCATGCCGGCTAGGGATATGTTTAGGGTTGCTCGGAAATAGCGAACCCGGAGGGTCCAGTTGCATGTGGGCCTGCGTAAAGGCTCCCCTGGGGAGTTCACTTGTATCCAAAGCCTTCCTTGGCGGGCACTTTTGGATGGGCGAAAAGGCCTCGGAACGCATTTCTTGGGGCCTGATTTTTCACTCGTCTCCGATGACGGCTAGGGCTACGTTTAGGTTTGCTCAGGAACAGCGAACCCGGAGGGTCCAGTTGCATGTGGGGCTGCGTAAAGGCTCCCCTGGGAACTTCAGATGTACCCAAAGCCTTCCTTTGGGGGCACTTTTGGATGGTCCAATGGGGCTTGCAACGCATTTCTTGGGGCCTGATTTTTCAGTCGTCTTCGATGCCGGTTAGGGCTATGTTTAGGGATGCTCTGAAAGAGCGAACCCGGAGGGTCCAGTTGCATGTGGGGCTGCGTAAAGGCTCCCCTGGGGAGTACACTTGTACCCAAAGCCTTCCTTTGGTGACACTTTGGATGGTCCAAAGGGGCTCGCAACACATTTCCTGGGGCCTGATTTTTCAGTCGTCTTCGATGCCGGCTAGGGCTATGTTTAGGGATGCTTAGAAACAGCGAACGCGGAGGGTCCAGTTGCATGTGGGGCTGCGTAAAAGCTCCCTTGGGGAGTTCTCTTGTACCCAAAGCCTTCCTTTGGTGACACTTTTGGATGGTCCAAAGGGGCTCGCAACACATTTCCTGGGGCCTGATTTTTCAGTCGTCTCCGATGACAGCTAGGGCTATGTTTAGGGATGCTCGGAAACAGCGAACCCGGAGGGTCCAGTTGCATGTGGGGCTGCGTAAAAGCTCCCCTGGGGAGTTCTCTTGTACCCAAAGCCTTCCTTTGGTGACACTTTTGGATGGTCCAAAGGGGCTTGCAACGCATTTTCTGTGGCCCGGGTTTTCAGTCTTCTCCCATGCCAGCTAGGGATATGTTTAGGGTTGCTCGGAAATATCGAACCCGGAGGGTCCAGTTGCATGTGGGGCTGCGTAAAGGCTCCCCTGGGGAGTTCACTTGTATCCAAAGCCTTCCTTGGCGGGCACTTTTGGATGGACGAAAAGGGCTCGCAACGCATTTCCTGGGGCATCATTTTTCAGTCGTCTTCGATGCCGGCTAGGGCTATGTTTAGGGTTGCTCGGAAACAGCGAACCCGGAGGGTCCAGTTGCATGTGGGGCTGCGTAAAGGCTCCCCTGGGGAGTTCACTTGTACCCAAAGCCTTCCTTTGGGGGCACTTTTGGATGGGCGAAAAGGCCTCGGAACGCATTTCCTGGGGCCTGATTTTTCAGTCGTCTTCGAAGCCGGCTAGGGCTATGTTTAGGGATGCTTAGAAACAGCGAACGCGGAGGGTCCAGTTGCATGTGGGGCTGCGTAAAAGCTCCCCTGGGGAGTTCTCTTGTACCCAAAGCCTTCCTTTGGTGACACTTTTGGATGGTCCAAAGGGGCTCGCAACACATTTCCTGGGGCCTGATTTTTCAGTCGTCTCCGATGACGGCTAGGGCTATGTTTAGGGATGCTCGGAAACAGCGAACGCGGAGGGTCCAGTTGAATGTGGGGCTGCGTAAAAGCTCCCCTGGGGAGTTCTCTTGTACCCAAAGCCTTCCTTTGGTGACACTTTTGGATGGTCCAAAGGGGCTTGCAACGCATTTTCTGTGGCCCGGAATTTCAGTCTTCTCCCATGCCGGCTAGGGTTATGTTTAGGGTTGCTCGGAAATATCGAACCCGGAGGGTCCAGTTGCATGTGGGGCTGCGTAAAGGCTCCCCTGGGGAGTTCTCTTGTACCCAAAGCCTTCCTTTGGGGGCACTTTTGGATGGGCGAAAAGGCCTCGGAACGCATTTCCTGGGGCCTGATTTTTCACTCGTCTCCGATGACGGCTAGGGCTATGTTTAGGGATGCTCGGAAACAGAGAACCCGGAGGGTCCAGTTGCATGTGGGGCTGCGTAAAGGCTCCCCTGGGGAGTTCTCTTGTACCCAAAGCCTTCCTTTGGTGACACTTTTGGATGGTCCTAAGGGGCTTGCAACGCATTTTCTGTGGCCCGGGTTTTCAGTCTTCTCCCATGCCGGCTAGGGATATGTTTAGGGTTGCTCGGAAATATCGAACCCGGAGGGTCCAGTTGCATGTGGGGCTGCGTAAAGGCTCCCCTGGGGAGTTCACTTGTATCCAAAGCCTTCCTTGGCGGGCACTTTTGGATGGGCGAAAAGGCCTCGGAACGCATTTCCTGGGGCCTGATTTTTCACTCGTCTCCGATGACGGCTAGGGCTACGTTTAGGTTTGCTCAGGAACAGCGAACCCGGAGGGTCCAGTTGCATGTGGGGCTGCGTAAAGGCTCCCCTGGGAACTTCAGATGTACCCAAAGCCTTCCTTTGGGGGCACTTTTGGATGGTCCAATGGGGCTTGCAACGCATTTCTTGGGGCCTGATTTTTCACTCGTCTCCGTTGATGGCTAGGGCTACGTTTAGGTTTGCTCAGGAACAGCGATCCCGGAGGTTCCAGTTGCATGTGGGGCTGCGTAAAGGCTCCCCTGGGGAGTACACTTGTACCCAAAGCCTTCCTTTGGGGACACTTTTGGATGGTCCAAAGGGGCTCGCAACACATTTCCTGGGGTCTGATTTTTCACTCATCTCCGATGACGGCTAGGGCTACGTTTAGGTTTGCTCAGGAACAGCGAACCCGGAGGGTCCAGTTGCATGTGGGGCTGCGTAAAGGCTCCCCTGGGGAGTACACTTGTACCCAAAGCCTTCCTTTGGGGGCACTTTTGGATGGTCCGAAGGGGCTCACAACGCATTTCCTGGGTCCTGATTTTTCACTTGTCTTCGATGCCGGCTAGGGCTATGTTTAGGGATGCTCGGAAACAGCGAACTCGGAGGGTCCAGTTGCATGTGGGGCTGCGTAAAGGCTTCCCTGGGGAGTTCACTTGTACCCAAAGCCTTCCTTTGGGGGCACATTTGGATGGGCGAAAAGTGCTTGCAACGCATTTCCTGGGGCCTGATTTTTCACTCGTCTCCGATGACGGCTAGGGCTACCTTTAGGTTTGATCATGAACAGCGAACCCAGAGGGTCCAGTTGCATGTGGGGCTGTGTAAAGGCTCCCCTGGGGAGATCACTTGTACCCAAAGTCTTCCTTTGCGGGCACTTTTGGATGGTCCAAAGAGGCTTGCAACGTATTTCCTCGGACCTGAATTTTCAGTCGTCTCCGATGACGGCTAGGGCTACGTTTAGGTTTGCTCATGAACAGCGAACCCGGAGGGTCCAGTTGCATGTGGGGCTGCGTAAAGGCTCCCCTGGGGAGATCACTTGTACCCAAAGCCTTCCTTTGCGGGCACTTTTGGATGGTCCAAAGGGGCTTGAAACGCATTTCCTGGGGCATGATTTTTCAGTCGTCTCTAATGACGGCTAGGGCTACGTTTAGGTTTGCTCATGAACAGCGAACCCGGAGGGTCCAGTTGCATGTGGGGCTGCGTAAAGGCTCCCCTGGGGAGTTCTCTTGTACCCAAAGCCTTCCTTTTGTGACACTTTTGGATGGTCCAAAGGGGCTTGCAACGCGTTTTCTGGGGCCCGGGTTTTCAGTCTTCTCCCATGCCGGCTAGTGATATATTTAGGATTGCTCGGAAAAATCGAACCCGGAGGGTCCAGTTGCATGTGGGGCTGCGTAAAGGCTCCCCTGGGGAGTTCACTTGTACCCAAAGCCTTCTTTTGGGGGCACTTTTGGATGGACGAAAAGGGCTCGCAACGCATTTCCTGGGGCATCATTTTTCAGTCGTCTTCGATGCCGGCTAGGGCTATGTTTAGGGTTGCTCGGAAACAGCGAACCCGGAGGGTCCAGTTGCATGTGGGGCTGCGTAAAGGCTCCCCTGGGGAGTTCACTTGTACCCAAAGCCTTCCTTTGGGGGCACTTTTGGATGGGCGAAAAGGCCTCGGAACGCATTTCCTGGGGCCTGATTTTTCAGTCGTCTTCGATGCCGGCTAGGGCTATGTTTAGGGATTCTTAGAAACAGCGAACGCGGAGGGTCCAGTTGCATGTGGGGCTGCGTAAAAGCTCCCCTGGGGAGTTCTCTTGTACCCAAAGCCTTCCTTTGGTGACACTTTTGGATGGTCCAAAGGGGCTCGCAACACATTTCCTGGGGCCTGATTTTTCAGTCGTCTCCGATGACGGCTAGGGCTATGTTTAGGGATGCTCGGAAACAGCGAACGCGGAGGGTCCAGTTGAATGTGGGGCTGCGTAAAAGCTCCCCTGGGGAGTTCTCTTGTACCCAAAGCCTTCCTTTGGTGACACTTTTGGATGGTCCAAAGGGGCTTGCAACGCATTTTCTGTGGCCCGGAATTTCAGTCTTCTCCCATGCCGGCTAGGGTTATGTTTAGGGTTGCTCGGAAATATCGAACCCGGAGGGTCCAGTTGCATGTGGGGCTGCGTAAAGGCTCCCCTGGGGAGTTCACTTGTATCCAAAGCCTTCCTTGGCGGGCACTTTTGGATGGGCGAAAAGGCCTCGGAACGCATTTCCTGGGGCCTGATTTTTCACTCGTCTCCGATGACGGCTAGGGCTACGTTTAGGTTTGCTCAGGAACAGCGAACCCGGAGGGTCCAGTTGCATGTGGGGCTGCGTAAAGGCTCCCCTGGGGAGATCACTTGTACCCAAAGCCTTCCTTTGCGGGCACTTTTGGATGGTCCAATGGGGCTTGCAACGCATTTCTTGGGGCCTGATTTTTCAGTCGTCTTCGATGCCGGTTAGGGCTATGTTTAGGGATGCTCTGAAACAGCGAACCCGGAGGGTCCAGTTGCATGTGGGGCTGCGTAAAGGCTCCCCTGGGGAGTACACTTGTACCCAAAGCCTTCCTTTGGTGACACTTTTGGATGGTCCAAAAGGGCTCGCAACACATTTCCTGGGGCCTGATTTTTCAGTCGTCTTCGATGCCGGCTAGGGCTATGTTTAGGGATGCTTAGAAACAGCGAACGCGGAGGGTCCAGTTGCATGTGGGGCTGCGTAAAGGCTCCCCTGGGGAGTTCACTTGTACCCAAAGCCTTCCTTTGGGGGCACTTTTGGATGGTCCAAAGGGGCTCGCAACACATTTCCTGGGGCCTGATTTTTCAGTCGTCTTCGATGCCGGCTAGGGCTATGTTTAGGGATGCTTAGAAACAGCGAACGCGGAGGGTCCAGTTGCATGTGGGGCTGCGTAAAAGCTCCCCTGGGGAGTTCTCTTGTACCCAAAGCCTTCCTTTGGTGACACTTTTGGATGGTCCAAAGGGGCTCGCAACACATTTCCTGGGGCCTGATTTTTCAGTCGTCTCCGATGACGGCTAGGGCTATGTTTAGGGATGCTCGGAAACAGCGAACCCGGAGGGTCCAGTTGCATGTGGGGCTGCGTAAAAGCTCCCCTGGGGAGTTCTCTTGTACCCAAAGCCTTCCTTTGGTGACACTTTTGGATGGTCCAAAGGGGCTTGCAACGCATTTTCTGTGGCCCGGAATTTCAGTCTTCTCCCATGCCGGCTAGGGTTATGTTTAGGGTTGCTCGGAAATATCGAACCCGGAGGGTCCAGTTGCATGTGGGGCTGCGTAAAGGCTCCCCTGGGGAGTTCACTTGTATCCAAAGCCTTCCTTGGCGGGCACTTTTGGATGGGCGAAAAGGCCTCGGAACGCATTTCCTGGGGCCTGATTTTTCACTCGTCTCCGATGACGGCTAGGGCTACGTTTAGGTTTGCTCAGGAACAGCGAACCCGGAGGGTCCAGTTGCATGTGGGGCTGCGTAAAGGCTCCCCTGGGGAGATCACTTGTACCCAAAGCCTTCCTTGGCGGGCACTTTTGGATGGTCCAATGGGGCTTGCAACGCATTTCTTGGGGCCTGATTTTTCACTCGTCTCCGTTGATGGTTAGGGCTACGTTTAGGTTTGCTCAGGAACAGCGATCCCGGAGGTTCCAGTTGCATGTGGGGCTGCGTAAAGGCTCCCCTGGGGAGTACACTTGTACCCAAAGCCTTCCTTTGGGGACACTTTTGGATGGTCCAAAGGGGCTCGCAACACATTTCCTGGGGTCTGATTTTTCACTCATCTCCGATGACGGCTAGGGCTACGTTTAGGTTTGCTCAGGAACAGCGAACCCGGAGGGTCCAGTTGCATGTGGGGCTGCGTAAAGGCTCCCCTGGGGAGTACACTTGTACCCAAAGCCTTCCTTTGGGGGCACTTTTGGATGGTCCGAAGGGGCTCACAACGCATTTCCTGGGTCCTGATTTTTCACTTGTCTTCGATGCCGGCTAGGGCTATGTTTAGGGATGCTCGGAAACAGCGAACTCGGAGGGTCCAGTTGCATGTGGGGCTGCGTAAAGGCTTCCCTGGGGAGTTCACTTGTACCCAAAGCCTTCCTTTGGGGGCACATTTGGATGGGCGAAAAGTGCTTGCAACGCATTTCCTGGGGCCTGATTTTTCACTCGTCTCCGATGACGGCTAGGGCTACCTTTAGGTTTGATCATGAACAGCGAACCCGGAGGGTCCAGTTGCATGTGGGGCTGTGTAAAGGCTCCCCTGGGGAGATCACTTGTACCCAAAGTCTTCCTTTGCGGGCACTTTTGGATGGTCCAAAGAGGCTTGCAACGTATTTCCTCGGACCTGAATTTTCAGTCGTCTCCGATGACGGCTAGGGCTACGTTTAGGTTTGCTCATGAACAGCGAACCCGGAGGGTCCAGTTGCATGTGGGGCTGCGTAAAGGCTCCCCTGGGGAGATCACTTGTACCCAAAGCCTTCCTTTGCGGGCACTTTTGGATGGTCCAAAGGGGCTTGAAACGCATTTCCTGGGGCATGATTTTTCAGTCGTCTCTAATGACGGCTAGGGCTACGTTTAGGTTTGCTCATGAACAGCGAACCCGGAGGGTCCAGTTGCATGTGGGGCTGCGTAAAGGCTCCCCTGGGGAGTTCTCTTGTACCCAAAGCCTTCCTTTTGTGACACTTTTGGATGGTCCAAAGGGGCTTGCAACGCGTTTTCTGGGGCCCGGGTTTTCAGTCTTCTCCCATGCCGGCTAGTGATATATTTAGGATTGCTCGGAAAAATCGAACCCGGAGGGTCCAGTTGCATGTGGGGCTGCGTAAAGGCTCCCCTGGGGAGTTCACTTGTACCCAAAGCCTTCTTTTGGGGGCACTTTTGAATGGACGAAAAGGGCTCGCAACGCATTTCCTGGGGCATCATTTTTCAGTCGTCTTCGATGCCGGCTTGGGCTATGTTTAGGGTTGCTCGGAAACAGCGAACCCGGAGGGTCCAGTTGCATGTGGGGCTGCGTAAAGGCTCCCCTGGGGAGTTCACTTGTACCCAAAGCCTTCCTTTGGGGGCACTTTTGGATGGGCGAAAAGGCCTCGGAACGCATTTCCTGGGGCCTGATTTTTCAGTCGTCTTCGATGCCGGCTAGGGCTATGTTTAGGGATGCTTAGAAACAGCGAACGCGGAGGGTCCAGTTGCATGTGGGGCTGCGTAAAAGCTCCCCTGGGGAGTTCTCTTGTACCCAAAGCCTTCCTTTGGTGACACTTTTGGATGGTCCAAAGGGGCTCGCAACACATTTCCTGGGGCCTGATTTTTCAGTCGTCTCCGATGACGGCTAGGGCTATGTTTAGGGATGCTCGGAAACAGCGAACGCGGAGGGTCCAGTTGAATGTGGGGCTGCGTAAAAGCTCCCCTGGGGAGTTCTCTTGTACCCAAAGCCTTCCTTTGGTGACACTTTTGGATGGTCCAAAGGGGCTTGCAACGCATTTTCTGTGGCCCGGAATTTCAGTCTTCTCCCATGCCGGCTAGGGTTATGTTTAGGGTTGCTCAGAAATATCGAACCCGGAGGGTCCAGTTGCATGTGGGGCTGCGTAAAGGCTCCCCTGGGGAGTTCACTTGTATCCAAAGCCTTCCTTGGCGGGCACTTTTGGATGGGCGAAAAGGCCTCGGAACGCATTTCCTGGGGCCTGATTTTTCACTCGTCTCCGATGACGGCTAGGGCTACGTTTAGGTTTGCTCAGGAACAGCGAACCCGGAGGGTCCAGTTGCATGTGGGGCTGCGTAAAGGCTCCCCTGGGGAGATCACTTGTACCCAAAGCCTTCCTTTGCGGGCACTTTTGGATGGTCCAATGGGGCTTGCAACGCATTTCTTGGGGCCTGATTTTTCAGTCGTCTTCGATGCCGGTTAGGGCTATGTTTAGGGATGCTCTGAAACAGCGAACCCGGAGGGTCCAGTTGCATGTGGGGCTGCGTAAAGGCTCCCCTGGGGAGTACACTTGTACCCAAAGCCTTCCTTTGGTGACACTTTTGGATGGTCCAAAAGGGCTCGCAACACATTTCCTGGGGCCTGATTTTTCAGTCGTCTTCGATGCCGGCTAGGGCTATGTTTAGGGATGCTTAGAAACAGCGAACGCGGAGGGTCCAGTTGCATGTGGGGCTGCGTAAAGGCTCCCCTGGGGAGTTCACTTGTACCCAAAGCCTTCCTTTGGGGGCACTTTTGGATGGTCCAAAGGGGCTCGCAACACATTTCCTGGGGCCTGATTTTTCAGTCGTCTTCGATGCCGGCTAGGGCTATGTTTAGGGATGCTTAGAAACAGCGAACGCGGAGGGTCCAGTTGCATGTGGGGCTGCGTAAAAGCTCCCCTGGGGAGTTCTCTTGTACCCAAAGCCTTCCTTTGGTGACACTTTTGGATGGTCCAAAGGGGCTCGCAACACATTTCCTGGGGCCTGATTTTTCAGTCGTCTCCGATGACGGCTAGGGCTATGTTTAGGGATGCTCGGAAACAGCGAACCCGGAGGGTCCAGTTGCATGTGGGGCTGCGTAAAAGCTCCCCTGGGGAGTTCTCTTGTACCCAAAGCCTTCCTTTGGTGACACTTTTGGATGGTCCAAAGGGGCTTGCAACGCATTTTCTGTGGCCCGGAATTTCAGTCTTCTCCCATGCCGGCTAGGGTTATGTTTAGGGTTGCTCGGAAATATCGAACCCGGAGGGTCCAGTTGCATGTGGGGCTGCGTAAAGGCTCCCCTGGGGAGTTCTCTTGTACCCAAAGCCTTCCTTTGGGGGCACTTTTGGATGGGCGAAAAGGCCTCGGAACGCATTTCCTGGGGCCTGATTTTTCACTCGTCTCCGATGACGGCTAGGGCTACGTTTAGGTTTGCTCAGGAACAGCGAACCCGGAGGGTCCAGTTGCATGTGGGGCTGCGTAAAGGCTCCCCTGGGGAGTTCACTTGTACCCAAAGCCTTCCTTTGGGGGCACTTTTGGATGGGCGAAAAGGCCTCGGAACGCATTTCCTGGGGCATCATTTTTCAGTCGTCTTCGATGCCGGCTAGGGCTATGTTTAGGGATGCTTAGAAACAGCGAACGCGGAGGGTCCAGTTGCATGTGGGGCTGCGTAAAAGCTCCCCTGGGGAGTTCTCTTGTACCCAAAGCCTTCCTTTGGTGACACTTTTGGATGGTCCAAAGGGGCTCGCAACACATTTCCTGGGGCCTGATTTTTCAGTCGTCTCCGATGACGGCTAGGGCTATGTTTAGGGATGCTCGGAAACAGCGAACGCGGAGGGTCCAGTTGAATGTGGGGCTGCGTAAAAGCTCCCCTGGGGAGTTCTCTTGTACCCAAAGCCTTCCTTTGGTGACACTTTTGGATGGTCCAAAGGGGCTTGCAACGCATTTTCTGTGGCCCGGAATTTCAGTCTTCTCCCATGCCGGCTAGGGTTATGTTTAGGGTTGCTCGGAAATATCGAACCCGGAGGGTCCAGTTGCATGTGGGGCTGCGTAAAGGCTCCCCTGGGGAGTTCACTTGTATCCAAAGCCTTCCTTGGCGGGCACTTTTGGATGGGCGAAAAGGCCTCGGAACGCATTTCCTGGGGCCTGATTTTTCACTCGTCTCCGATGACGGCTAGGGCTACGTTTAGGTTTGCTCAGGAACAGCGAACCCGGAGGGTCCAGTTGCATGTGGGGCTGCGTAAAGGCTCCCCTGGGGAGATCACTTGTACCCAAAGCCTTCCTTTGCGGGCACTTTTGGATGGTCCAATGGGGCTTGCAACGCATTTCTTGGGGCCTGATTTTTCAGTCGTCTTCGATGCCGGTTAGGGCTATGTTTAGGGATGCTCTGAAACAGCGAACCCGGAGGGTCCAGTTGCATGTGGGGCTGCGTAAAGGCTCCCCTGGGGAGTACACTTGTACCCAAAGCCTTCCTTTGGTGACACTTTTGGATGGTCCAAAAGGGCTCGCAACACATTTCCTGGGGCCTGATTTTTCAGTCGTCTTCGATGCCGGCTAGGGCTATGTTTAGGGATGCTTAGAAACAGCGAACGCGGAGGGTCCAGTTGCATGTGGGGCTGCGTAAAGGCTCCCCTGGGGAGTTCACTTGTACCCAAAGCCTTCCTTTGGGGGCACTTTTGGATGGTCCAAAGGGGCTCGCAACACATTTCCTGGGGCCTGATTTTTCAGTCGTCTTCGATGCCGGCTAGGGCTATGTTTAGGGATGCTTAGAAACAGCGAACGCGGAGGGTCCAGTTGCATGTGGGGCTGCGTAAAAGCTCCCCTGGGGAGTTCTCTTGTACCCAAAGCCTTCCTTTGGTGACACTTTTGGATGGTCCAAAGGGGCTCGCAACACATTTCCTGGGGCCTGATTTTTCAGTCGTCTCCGATGACGGCTAGGGCTATGTTTAGGGATGCTCTGAAAGAGCGAACCCGGAGGGTCCAGTTGCATGTGGGGCTGCGTAAAAGCTCCCCTGGGGAGTTCTCTTGTACCCAAAGCCTTCCTTTGGTGACACTTTTGGATGGTCCAAAGGGGCTTGCAACGCATTTTCTGTGGCCCGGAATTTCAGTCTTCTCCCATGCCGGCTAGGGTTATGTTTAGGGTTGCTCGGAAATATCGAACCCGGAGGGTCCAGTTGCATGTGGGGCTGCGTAAAGGCTCCCCTGGGGAGTTCACTTGTATCCAAAGCCTTCCTTGGCGGGCACTTTTGGATGGGCGAAAAGGCCTCGGAACGCATTTCCTGGGGCCTGATTTTTCACTCGTCTCCGATGACGGCTAGGGCTACGTTTAGGTTTGCTCAGGAACAGCGAACCCGGAGGGTCCAGTTGCATGTGGGGCTGCGTAAAGGCTCCCCTGGGGAGTTCACTTGTACCCAAAGCCTTCCTTTGGGGGCACTTTTGGATGGTCCAATGGGGCTTGCAACGCATTTCTTGGGGCCTGATTTTTCAGTCGTCTTCGATGCCGCTTAGGGCTATGTTTAGGGATGCTCTGAAACAGCGAACCCGGAGGGTCCAGTTGCATGTGGGGCTGCGTAAAGGCTCCCCTGGGGAGTACACTTGTACCCAAAGCCTTCCTTTGGTGACACTTTTGGATGGTCCAAAGGGGCTCGCAACACATTTCCTGGGGCCTGATTTTTCAGTCGTCTTCGATGCCGGCTAGGGCTATGTTTAGGGATGCTTAGAAACAGCGAACGCGGAGGGTCCAGTTGCATGTGGGGCTGCGTAAAGGCTCCCCTGGGGAGTTCACTTGTACCCAAAGCCTTCCTTTGGGGGCACTTTTGGATGGTCCAAAGGGGCTCGCAACACATTTCCTGGGGCCTGATTTTTCAGTCGTCTTCGATGCCGGCTAGGGCTATGTTTAGGGATGCTTAGAAACAGCGAACGCGGAGGGTCCAGTTGCATGTGGGGCTGCGTAAAAGCTCCCCTGGGGAGTTCTCTTGTACCCAAAGCCTTCCTTTGGTGACACTTTTGGATGGTCCAAAGGGGCTCGCAACACATTTCCTGGGGCCTGATTTTTCAGTCGTCTCCGATGACGGCTAGGGCTATGTTTAGGGATGCTCGGAAACAGCGAACCCGGAGGGTCCAGTTGCATGTGGGGCTGCGTAAAAGCTCCCCTGGGGAGTTCTCTTGTACCCAAAGCCTTCCTTTGGTGACACTTTTGGATGGTCCAAAGGGGCTTGCAACACATTTTCTGTGGCCCGGAATTTCAGTCTTCTCCCATGCCGGCTAGGGTTATGTTTAGGGTTGCTCGGAAATATCGAACCCGGAGGGTCCAGTTGCATGTGGGGCTGCGTAAAGGCTCCCCTGGGGAGTTCACTTGTATCCAAAGCCTTCCTTGGCGGGCACTTTTGGATGGGCGAAAAGGCCTCGGAACGCATTTCCTGGGGCCTGATTTTTCACTCGTCTCCGATGACGGCTAGGGCTACGTTTAGGTTTGCTCAGGAACAGCGAACCCGGAGGGTCCAGTTGCATGTGGGGCTGCGTAAAGGCTCCCCTGGGGAGATCACTTGTACCCAAAGCCTTCCTTGGCGGGCACTTTTGGATGGTCCAATGGGGCTTGCAACGCATTTCTTGGGGCCTGATTTTTCACTCGTCTCCGTTGATGGCTAGGGCTACGTTTAGGTTTGCTCAGGAACAGCGATCCCGGAGGTTCCAGTTGCATGTGGGGCTGCGTAAAGGCTCCCCTGGGGAGTACACTTGTACCCAAAGCCTTCCTTTGGGGACACTTTTGGATGGTCCAAAGGGGCTCGCAACACATTTCCTGGGGTCTGATTTTTCACTTATCTCCGATGACGGCTAGGGCTACGTTTAGGTTTGCTCAGGAACAGCGAACCCGGAGGGTCCAGTTGCATGTGGGGCTGCGTAAAGGCTCCCCTGGGGAGTACACTTGTACCCAAAGCCTTCCTTTGGGGGCACTTTTGGATGGTCCGAAGGGGCTCACAACGCATTTCCTGGGTCCTGATTTTTCACTTGTCTTCGATGCCGGCTAGGGCTATGTTTAGGGATGCTCGGAAACAGCGAACTCGGAGGGTCCAGTTGCATGTGGGGCTGCGTAAAGGCTTCCCTGGGGAGTTCACTTGTACCCAAAGCCTTCCTTTGGGGGCACATTTGGATGGGCGAAAAGTGCTTGCAACGCATTTCCTGGGGCCTGATTTTTCACTCGTCTCCGATGACGGCTAGGGCTACCTTTAGGTTTGATCATGAACAGCGAACCCGGAGGGTCCAGTTGCATGTGGGGCTGTGTAAAGGCTCCCCTGGGGAGATCACTTGTACCCAAAGTCTTCCTTTGCGGGCACTTTTGGATGGTCCAAAGAGGCTTGCAACGTATTTCCTCGGACCTGAATTTTCAGTCGTCTCCGATGACGGCTAGGGCTACGTTTAGGTTTGCTCATGAACAGCGAACCCGGAGGGTCCAGTTGCATGTGGGGCTGCGTAAAGGCTCCCCTGGGGAGATCACTTGTACCCAAAGCCTTCCTTTGCGGGCACTTTTGGATGGTCCAAAGGGGCTTGAAACGCATTTCCTGGGGCATGATTTTTCAGTCGTCTCTAATGACGGCTAGGGCTACGTTTAGGTTTGCTCATGAACAGCGAACCCGGAGGGTCCAGTTGCATGTGGGGCTGCGTAAAGGCTCCCCTGGGGAGTTCTCTTGTACCCAAAGCCTTCCTTTTGTGACACTTTTGGATGGTCCAAAGGGGCTTGCAACGCGTTTTCTGGGGCCCGGGTTTTCAGTCTTCTCCCATGCCGGCTAGTGATATATTTAGGATTGCTCGGAAAAATCGAACCCGGAGGGTCCAGTTGCATGTGGGGCTGCGTAAAGGCTCCCCTGGGGAGTTCACTTGTACCCAAAGCCTTCTTTTGGGGGCACTTTTGGATGGACGAAAAGGGCTCGCAACGCATTTCCTGGGGCCTGATTTTTCAGTCGTCTTCGATGCCGGCTTGGGCTATGTTTAGGGTTGCTCGGAAACAGCGAACCCGGAGGGTCCAGTTGCATGTGGGGCTGCGTAAAGGCTCCCCTGGGGAGTTCACTTGTACCCAAAGCCTTCCTTTGGGGGCACTTTTGGATGGGCGAAAAGGCCTCGGAACGCATTTCCTGGGGCCTGATTTTTCAGTCGTCTTCGATGCCGGCTAGGGCTATGTTTAGGGATGCTTAGAAACAGCGAACGCGGAGGGTCCAGTTGCATGTGGGGCTGCGTAAAAGCTCCCCTGGGGAGTTCTCTTGTACCCAAAGCCTTCCTTTGGTGACACTTTTGGATGGTCCAAAGGGGCTCGCAACACATTCCCTGGGGCCTGATTTTTCAGTCGTCTCCGATGACGGCTAGGGCTATGTTTAGGGATGCTCGGAAACAGCGAACGCGGAGGGTCCAGTTGAATGTGGGGCTGCGTAAAAGCTCCCCTGGGGAGTTCTCTTGTACCCAAAGCCTTCCTTTGGTGACACTTTTGGATGGTCCAAAGGGGCTTGCAACGCATTTTCTGTGGCCCGGAATTTCAGTCTTCTCCCATGCCGGCTAGGGTTATGTTTAGGGTTGCTCGGAAATATCGAACCCGGAGGGTCCAGTTGCATGTGGGGCTGCGTAAAGGCTCCCCTGGGGAGTTCACTTGTATCCAAAGCCTTCCTTGGCGGGCACTTTTGGATGGGCGAAAAGGCCTCGGAACGCATTTCCTGGGGCCTGATTTTTCACTCGTCTCCGATGACGGCTAGGGCTACGTTTAGGTTTGCTCAGGAACAGCGAACCCGGAGGGTCCAGTTGCATGTGGGGCTGCGTAAAGGCTCCCCTGGGGAGATCACTTGTACCCAAAGCCTTCCTTTGCGGGCACTTTTGGATGGTCCAATGGGGCTTGCAACGCATTTCTTGGGGCCTGATTTTTCAGTCGTCTTCGATGCCGGTTAGGGCTATGTTTAGGGATGCTCTGAAACAGCGAACCCGGAGGGTCCAGTTGCATGTGGGGCTGCGTAAAGGCTCCCCTGGGGAGTACACTTGTACCCAAAGCCTTCCTTTGGTGACACTTTTGGATGGTCCAAAAGGGCTCGCAACACATTTCCTGGGGCCTGATTTTTCAGTCGTCTTCGATGCCGGCTAGGGCTATGTTTAGGGATGCTTAGAAACAGCGAACGCGGAGGGTCCAGTTGCATGTGGGGCTGCGTAAAGGCTCCCCTGGGGAGTTCACTTGTACCCAAAGCCTTCCTTTGGGGGCACTTTTGGATGGTCCAAAGGGGCTCGCAACACATTTCCTGGGGCCTGATTTTTCAGTCGTCTTCGATGCCGGCTAGGGCTATGTTTAGGGATGCTTAGAAACAGCGAACGCGGAGGGTCCAGTTGCATGTGGGGCTGCGTAAAAGCTCCCCTGGGGAGTTCTCTTGTACCCAAAGCCTTCCTTTGGTGACACTTTTGGATGGTCCAAAGGGGCTCGCAACACATTTCCTGGGGCCTGATTTTTCAGTCGTCTCCGATGACGGCTAGGGCTATGTTTAGGGATGCTCGGAAACAGCGAACCCGGAGGGTCCAGTTGCATGTGGGGCTGCGTAAAAGCTCCCCTGGGGAGTTCTCTTGTACCCAAAGCCTTCCTTTGGTGACACTTTTGGATGGTCCAAAGGGGCTTGCAACGCATTTTCTGTGGCCCGGAATTTCAGTCTTCTCCCATGCCGGCTAGGGTTATGTTTAGGGTTGCTCGGAAATATCGAACGCGGAGGGTCCAGTTGCATGTGGGGCTGCGTAAAGGCTCCCCTGGGGAGATCACTTGTACCCAAAGCCTTCCTTTGCGGGCACTTTTGGATGGTCCAATGGGGCTTGCAACGCATTTCTTGGGGCCTGATTTTTCACTCGTCTCCGTTGATGGCTAGGGCTACGTTTAGGTTTGCTCAGGAACAGCGATCCCGGAGGTTCCAGTTGCATGTGGGGCTGCGTAAAGGCTCCCCTGGGGAGTACACTTGTACCCAAAGCCTTCCTTTGGGGACACTTTTGGATGGTCCAAAGGGGCTCGCAACACATTTCCTGGGGTCTGATTTTTCACTTATCTCCGATGACGGCTAGGGCTACGTTTAGGTTTGCTCAGGAACAGCGAACCCGGAGGGTCCAGTTGCATGTGGGGCTGCGTAAAGGCTCCCCTGGGGAGTACACTTGTACCCAAAGCCTTCCTTTGGGGGCACTTTTGGATGGTCCGAAGGGGCTCACAACGCATTTCCTGGGTCCTGATTTTTCACTTGTCTTCGATGCCGGCTAGGGCTATGTTTAGGGATGCTCGGAAACAGCGAACTCGGAGGGTCCAGTTGCATGTGGGGCTGCGTAAAGGCTTCCCTGGGGAGTTCACTTGTACCCAAAGCCTTCCTTTGGGGGCACATTTGGATGGGCGAAAAGTGCTTGCAACGCATTTCCTGGGGCCTGATTTTTCACTCGTCTCCGATGACGGCTAGGGCTACCTTTAGGTTTGATCATGAACAGCGAACCCGGAGGGTCCAGTTGCATGTGGGGCTGTGTAAAGGCTCCCCTGGGGAGATCACTTGTACCCAAAGTCTTCCTTTGCGGGCACTTTTGGATGGTCCAAAGAGGCTTGCAACGTATTTCCTCGGACCTGAATTTTCAGTCGTCTCCGATGACGGCTAGGGCTACGTTTAGGTTTGCTCATGAACAGCGAACCCGGAGGGTCCAGTTGCATGTGGGGCTGCGTAAAGGCTCCCCTGGGGAGATCACTTGTACCCAAAGCCTTCCTTTGCGGGCACTTTTGGATGGTCCAAAGGGGCTTGAAACGCATTTCCTGGGGCATGATTTTTCAGTCGTCTCTAATGACGGCTAGGGCTACGTTTAGGTTTGCTCATGAACAGCGAACCCGGAGGGTCCAGTTGCATGTGGGGCTGCGTAAAGGCTCCCCTGGGGAGTTCTCTTGTACCCAAAGCCTTCCTTTTGTGACACTTTTGGATGGTCCAAAGGGGCTTGCAACGCGTTTTCTGGGGCCCGGGTTTTCAGTCTTCTCCCATGCCGGCTAGTGATATATTTAGGATTGCTCGGAAAAATCGAACCCGGAGGGTCCAGTTGCATGTGGGGCTGCGTAAAGGCTCCCCTGGGGAGTTCACTTGTACCCAAAGCCTTCTTTTGGGGGCACTTTTGGATGGACGAAAAGGGCTCGCAACGCATTTCCTGGGGCATCATTTTTCAGTCGTCTTCGATGCCGGCTTGGGCTATGTTTAGGGTTGCTCGGAAACAGCGAACCCGGAGGGTCCAGTTGCATGTGGGGCTGCGTAAAGGCTCCCCTGGGGAGTTCACTTGTACCCAAAGCCTTCCTTTGGGGGCACTTTTGGATGGGCGAAAAGGCCTCGGAACGCATTTCCTGGGGCCTGATTTTTCAGTCGTCTTCGATGCCGGCTAGGGCTATGTTTAGGGATGCTTAGAAACAGCGAACGCGGAGGGTCCAGTTGCATGTGGGGCTGCGTAAAAGCTCCCCTGGGGAGTTCTCTTGTACCCAAAGCCTTCCTTTGGTGACACTTTTGGATGGTCCAAAGGGGCTCGCAACACATTCCCTGGGGCCTGATTTTTCAGTCGTCTCCGATGACGGCTAGGGCTATGTTTAGGGATGCTCGGAAACAGCGAACGCGGAGGGTCCAGTTGAATGTGGGGCTGCGTAAAAGCTCCCCTGGGGAGTTCTCTTGTACCCAAAGCCTTCCTTTGGTGACACTTTTGGATGGTCCAAAGGGGCTTGCAACGCATTTTCTGTGGCCCGGAATTTCAGTCTTCTCCCATGCCGGCTAGGGTTATGTTTAGGGTTGCTCGGAAATATCGAACCCGGAGGGTCCAGTTGCATGTGGGGCTGCGTAAAGGCTCCCCTGGGGAGTTCACTTGTATCCAAAGCCTTCCTTGGCGGGCACTTTTGGATGGGCGAAAAGGCCTCGGAACGCATTTCCTGGGGCCTGATTTTTCACTCGTCTCCGATGACGGCTAGGGCTACGTTTAGGTTTGCTCAGGAACAGCGAACCCGGAGGGTCCAGTTGCATGTGGGGCTGCGTAAAGGCTCCCCTGGGGAGATCACTTGTACCCAAAGCCTTCCTTTGCGGGCACTTTTGGATGGTCCAATGGGGCTTGCAACGCATTTCTTGGGGCCTGATTTTTCAGTCGTCTTCGATGCCGGTTAGGGCTATGTTTAGGGATGCTCTGAAACAGCGAACCCGGAGGGTCCAGTTGCATGTGGGGCTGCGTAAAGGCTCCCCTGGGGAGTACACTTGTACCCAAAGCCTTCCTTTGGTGACACTTTTGGATGGTCCAAAAGGGCTCGCAACACATTTCCTGGGGCCTGATTTTTCAGTCGTCTTCGATGCCGGCTAGGGCTATGTTTAGGGATGCTTAGAAACAGCGAACGCGGAGGGTCCAGTTGCATGTGGGGCTGCGTAAAGGCTCCCCTGGGGAGTTCACTTGTACCCAAAGCCTTCCTTTGGGGGCACTTTTGGATGGTCCAAAGGGGCTCGCAACACATTTCCTGGGGCCTGATTTTTCAGTCGTCTTCGATGCCGGCTAGGGCTATGTTTAGGGATGCTTAGAAACAGCGAACGCGGAGGGTCCAGTTGCATGTGGGGCTGCGTAAAAGCTCCCCTGGGGAGTTCTCTTGTACCCAAAGCCTTCCTTTGGTGACACTTTTGGATGGTCCAAAGGGGCTCGCAACACATTTCCTGGGGCCTGATTTTTCAGTCGTCTCCGATGACGGCTAGGGCTATGTTTAGGGATGCTCGGAAACAGCGAACCCGGAGGGTCCAGTTGCATGTGGGGCTGCGTAAAAGCTCCCCTGGGGAGTTCTCTTGTACCCAAAGCCTTCCTTTGGTGACACTTTTGGATGGTCCAAAGGGGCTTGCAACGCATTTTCTGTGGCCCGGAATTTCAGTCTTCTCCCATGCCGGCTAGGGTTATGTTTAGGGTTGCTCGGAAATATCGAACCCGGAGGGTCCAGTTGCATGTGGGGCTGCGTAAAGGCTCCCCTGGGGAGTTCACTTGTATCCAAAGCCTTCCTTGGCGGGCACTTTTGGATGGGCGAAAAGGCCTCGGAACGCATTTCCTGGGGCCTGATTTTTCACTCGTCTCCGATGACGGCTAGGGCTACGTTTAGGTTTGCTCAGGAACAGCGAACCCGGAGGGTCCAGTTGCATGTGGGGCTGCGTAAAGGCTCCCCTGGGGAGATCACTTGTACCCAAAGCCTTCCTTTGCGGGCACTTTTGGATGGTCCAATGGGGCTTGCAACGCATTTCTTGGGGCCTGATTTTTCAGTCGTCTTCGATGCCGGTTAGGGCTATGTTTAGGGATGCTCTGAAACAGCGAACCCGGAGGGTCCAGTTGCATGTGGGGCTGCGTAAAGGCTCCCCTGGGGAGTACACTTGTACCCAAAGCCTTCCTTTGGTGACACTTTTGGATGGTCCAAAAGGGCTCGCAACACATTTCCTGGGGCCTGATTTTTCAGTCGTCTTCGATGCCGGCTAGGGCTATGTTTAGGGATGCTTAGAAACAGCGAACGCGGAGGGTCCAGTTGCATGTGGGGCTGCGTAAAGGCTCCCCTGGGGAGTTCACTTGTACCCAAAGCCTTCCTTTGGGGGCACTTTTGGATGGTCCAAAGGGGCTCGCAACACATTTCCTGGGGCCTGATTTTTCAGTCGTCTTCGATGCCGGCTAGGGCTATGTTTAGGGATGCTTAGAAACAGCGAACGCGGAGGGTCCAGTTGCATGTGGGGCTGCGTAAAAGCTCCCCTGGGGAGTTCTCTTGTACCCAAAGCCTTCCTTTGGTGACACTTTTGGATGGTCCAAAGGGGCTCGCAACACATTTCCTGGGGCCTGATTTTTCAGTCGTCTCCGATGACGGCTAGGGCTATGTTTAGGGATGCTCGGAAACAGCGAACCCGGAGGGTCCAGTTGCATGTGGGGCTGCGTAAAAGCTCCCCTGGGGAGTTCTCTTGTACCCAAAGCCTTCCTTTGGTGACACTTTTGGATGGTCCAAAGGGGCTTGCAACGCATTTTCTGTGGCCCGGAATTTCAGTCTTCTCCCATGCCGGCTAGGGTTATGTTTAGGGTTGCTCGGAAATATCGAACGCGGAGGGTCCAGTTGCATGTGGGGCTGCGTAAAGGCTCCCCTGGGGAGATCACTTGTACCCAAAGCCTTCCTTTGCGGGCACTTTTGGATGGTCCAATGGGGCTTGCAACGCATTTCTTGGGGCCTGATTTTTCACTCGTCTCCGTTGATGGCTAGGGCTACGTTTAGGTTTGCTCAGGAACAGCGATCCCGGAGGTTCCAGTTGCATGTGGGGCTGCGTAAAGGCTCCCCTGGGGAGTACACTTGTACCCAAAGCCTTCCTTTGGGGACACTTTTGGATGGTCCAAAGGGGCTCGCAACACATTTCCTGGGGTCTGATTTTTCACTCATCTCCGATGACGGCTAGGGCTACGTTTAGGTTTGCTCAGGAACAGCGAACCCGGAGGGTCCAGTTGCATGTGGGGCTGCGTAAAGGCTCCCCTGGGGAGTACACTTGTACCCAAAGCCTTCCTTTGGGGGCACTTTTGGATGGTCCGAAGGGGCTCACAACGCATTTCCTGGGTCCTGATTTTTCACTTGTCTTCGATGCCGGCTAGGGCTATGTTTAGGGATGCTCGGAAACAGCGAACTCGGAGGGTCCAGTTGCATGTGGGGCTGCGTAAAGGCTTCCCTGGGGAGTTCACTTGTACCCAAAGCCTTCCTTTGGGGGCACATTTGGATGGGCGAAAAGTGCTTGCAACGCATTTCCTGGGGCCTGATTTTTCACTCGTCTCCGATGACGGCTAGGGCTACCTTTAGGTTTGATCATGAACAGCGAACCCGGAGGGTCCAGTTGCATGTGGGGCTGTGTAAAGGCTCCCCTGGGGAGATCACTTGTACCCAAAGTCTTCCTTTGCGGGCACTTTTGGATGGTCCAAAGAGGCTTGCAACGTATTTCCTCGGACCTGAATTTTCAGTCGTCTCCGATGACGGCTAGGGCTACGTTTAGGTTTGCTCATGAACAGCGAACCCGGAGGGTCCAGTTGCATGTGGGGCTGCGTAAAGGCTCCCCTGGGGAGATCACTTGTACCCAAAGCCTTCCTTTGCGGGCACTTTTGGATGGTCCAAAGGGGCTTGAAACGCATTTCCTGGGGCATGATTTTTCAGTCGTCTCTAATGACGGCTAGGGCTACGTTTAGGTTTGCTCATGAACAGCGAACCCGGAGGGTCCAGTTGCATGTGGGGCTGCGTAAAGGCTCCCCTGGGGAGTTCTCTTGTACCCAAAGCCTTCCTTTTGTGACACTTTTGGATGGTCCAAAGGGGCTTGCAACGCGTTTTCTGGGGCCCGGGTTTTCAGTCTTCTCCCATGCCGGCTAGTGATATATTTAGGATTGCTCGGAAAAATCGAACCCGGAGGGTCCAGTTGCATGTGGGGCTGCGTAAAGGCTCCCCTGGGGAGTTCACTTGTACCCAAAGCCTTCTTTTGGGGGCACTTTTGGATGGACGAAAAGGGCTCGCAACGCATTTCCTGGGGCATCATTTTTCAGTCGTCTTCGATGCCGGCTAGGGCTATGTTTAGGGTTGCTCGGAAACAGCGAACCCGGAGGGTCCAGTT
This sequence comes from Anas acuta, assembly GCF_963932015.1. Classification (NCBI taxonomy): domain Eukaryota; kingdom Metazoa; phylum Chordata; class Aves; order Anseriformes; family Anatidae; genus Anas; species Anas acuta. The sequence continues at coordinate 831 of NW_027076039.1, read as the reverse complement.
GCATGTGGGGCTGCGTAAAGGCTCCCCTGGGGAGTTCACTTGTACCCAAAGCCTTCCTTTGGGGGCACTTTTGGATGGGCGAAAAGGCCTCGGAACGCATTTCCTGGGGCCTGATTTTTCAGTCGTCTTCGATGCCGGCTAGGGCTATGTTTAGGGATGCTTAGAAACAGCGAACGCGGAGGGTCCAGTTGCATGTGGGGCTGCGTAAAAGCTCCCCTGGGGAGTTCTCTTGTACCCAAAGCCTTCCTTTGGTGACACTTTTGGATGGTCCAAAGGGGCTCGCAACACATTTCCTGGGGCCTGATTTTTCAGTCGTCTCCGATGACGGCTAGGGCTATGTTTAGGGATGCTCGGAAACAGCGAACGCGGAGGGTCCAGTTGAATGTGGGGCTGCGTAAAAGCTCCCCTGGGGAGTTCTCTTGTACCCAAAGCCTTCCTTTGGTGACACTTTTGGATGGTCCAAAGGGGCTTGCAACGCATTTTCTGTGGCCCGGAATTTCAGTCTTCTCCCATGCCGGCTAGGGTTATGTTTAGGGTTGCTCAGAAATATCGAACCCGGAGGGTCCAGTTGCATGTGGGGCTGCGTAAAGGCTCCCCTGGGGAGTTCACTTGTATCCAAAGCCTTCCTTGGCGGGCACTTTTGGATGGGCGAAAAGGCCTCGGAACGCATTTCCTGGGGCCTGATTTTTCACTCGTCTCCGATGACGGCTAGGGCTACGTTTAGGTTTGCTCAGGAACAGCGAACCCGGAGGGTCCAGTTGCATGTGGGGCTGCGTAAAGGCTCCCCTGGGGAGATCACTTGTACCCAAAGCCTTCCTTTGGTGACACTTT